>NC_081548.1:12456853-12526853 GCF_901000735.1 Corylus avellana | reverse complement strand
AAGGAAGGTCTTGAAATAGGTAAGTCAATCAACCAATTAATTGGCATGTAATTTGGCAAGTCAATCATCCAATTAATTGGTATGTAATTGGAAAGTCAATCAGCCATAATCAACCATTAATCCATGTCATTGCTAAGGAAATTATGCGCAATCAGCTCCATCAATAGCTTGGATCAAATTTATTACGCCTTCATCTCCCTTTGGGCCAAGCTTGGAATGCCCCATTTTACAATCAACCCATTAAGTGCTTATTTGATCTTCTTGGATCTTGCTGTAGTAATAGGCCCTGCAATGGATCCTTTAATGATGCTTGTTGATTCTCATCATGCTATGCTTAATAATAAACCAACACAAAAAAAAAAAAAAGAACGAACATTCACACAACCAGAACACAAGATGTTGACTAAGTGGAAAACCCTTTGAGCACCTGAAAGGAAAAACCATTATGGGGCTGTCAAACCTAGAAAATCACTATATGAATATTCACAGTAACAGAGCAGATAATACTCACTCCCTAGAGGACCTCTAGACTTGTAAGAACAACAAGCATCCCAGCTTGTCTCCATCGTGACCACCCTCATGCAGTGCATTTCCTTACCAACCCTTCGATAGACTTCTTTGCGGTTGAATGACATGTATGGTGTGGTTTGAAAAAGGCAAAAACAAAAACCCTAAGTAGGCGAGAAAGCACGAAGCTGTTTAGGTAGCCTTACTTGGTACACAAAATGGTGAAGGGTATCACTTCCATGAATGATAGTATCAACCCTTTCTTCACTAGAACCTTCAAGCTCAAAGGAGCATAAATGGAAATGGAGAGGTTTAAAGAGTTTTGCATAAATAAGACAGGTATGTATAGATCTACAGTTTTACTTATTTCCACCTTAACATGGATTTTCTTCCATTAGGACAAGAAGGTCAAAATCTGATATTTTGAACCATTCTCATCATAACGGGAGTTAGAGAAAAAAAATAGATCTAAATACCCATCATGAGCCCGTCATGATGCACCAGCTGACGGGAAACTAGGGAGTCCAACTTTGGTCCTGTTACATGTCCCGTCCTCATGGGGTTCATGACAAGAAAATATAGGCTTCAATTTTGCTTTTGTTACTTGTCCCGTTTTGATGAGAAATGATCTCGTCCCTTGTCTCATTCTGAAGAGCTTCCTGACGAGAAATGCTCTCATCACTTGTCTCGTTCTGTTGAGGTTCCTGACAAGGAACCAATAGCCTCCTGTTACATGTCCCGTTCTGATGCGATTTCTGATGAGGAACAGAAACTTCTCATTACATGTCCTTCCTGATGGGGATCCTGACAGGAAACTAAAGACACTCCTTCAGTGCTATCACGAGCTCGTTCTGACGCCCCATCTAACAGGGAAGGCTAAGAACTCTAACAAACATCCAATCTTCACTCCGACACTTGGGGAAGAATGGGAAAATACAAACAAATGTTTTGTTCATTAAATAAGGCCAAACTAAACCTAACAATCTCTCCCTTTAGCCATTTAATGACAAAACCCTAAACATCTCCAATCTTCACCTTAACACAAGGGAAGGAATGAGAAATTATAAACACATGTTTTGCTAATTGAATAAGGCCAAATTCGACCTAACAATCTCCCCCTTTGGCCATTGAATGACAAAACCCAAAAACATCAAAGATAACAACAATTACAAGTAAATAACAATGTACAACCCCAACTTCAACCTAACAAACCACTACTAGACTTTGGTTGATGAAATATGTTAATGTACCTATTCTCAGAAAACAATAACAAACTCATTACAAGCATAGCATTAAAAAAAAAGTGGGAGACATCTCCAACACTATCATCTAATAACCACTTACATGAGTTTGTATCAAGAAAGAATATATAACCCATGTTATATGCAAACCCACAATAACAAGAAAAGAACAAACAAGGCAACACGCCACCAAGAGAAGGCAACACACCAACACGAGAAGAACGAACAAGGCAACATGCCAACAAGAGAAGAACTGCAGAATACAAGGCAACATGCCAATAAAAGAAAGGAACACAAAACCTTGTTTGTGAGATACAAAGATCAAAGTACTAAACAAAACCTTCTTTGTGAGATACATAGATCAAAGCACCAAATAAGTCAACAAGAAGCAAGATACAGAAATCAAAGCACCAAACAAAACCTTGTTTGTGAGATACAAAGATCACAACACCAAACAAGTCAACAAGAAGCAAGATACAGAAATCAAAGCACCAAACAAAACCTTGTTTGTGAGATACAAAGATCAAAGCACCAAACAAGTCAACAACAAGCAAGTTCAGATACATAGAGCAAAGCATCAAACGAATCTTTGTTTGTGAGATACCAAGATCAAAGAATCAAAAGAATCTTTGTTTGTGAGATACCAAGATCAAAGCACCTAAACAAGTCAACAAAAAGTGCAAGTTCCCCCTTCACACAAAATACTCTCCCCCTTTTTGTCTGAATGGTCAAAGGGATACAAAATGAAACACATTCTCCTCAAATTAACAACTCAAAAGACAACAGGAAAGAGAATAAATAACACTAAGAATGACACATGTGAAAGTATTTTAAACAAAGTGCCACATATAAACAAGCATGCGTCATAAAGGCATATCAAGCCAAAATATCTAACAAAATATGTCAAAGACAACAAGAGATATGAAAGATTCCAGAAAAACAAAACAGCTCTAATGTTAACTCCCCCTTAACATGAGCAACCTCTCCCTAACAAGTATTCCAACACACAACATTCTCCCAATTTTATCATAAAAGACGAGGAAGGAGCTTCAAGTGGCATCACTTGTATCATTGGAAGGTATAAATTAGGAGGGTTGCAAAAGACCATAGTAGGAACAAAAAAGGCTCAAGTCAAGACATACACTATGAGCACACAACACAACATGAGAGCATGAAATGGTCAAACTAAACACATGAAAGTGCAAGTGAGTCCAAAGAAACTCCTATTCAAATGCCCAATTCATTTCATCCAAACAAGGTTGAGATGCATGAAAACAAAAAATTAGCACAACTAACAAGTCATTTACAATTCTAAAGCACAAACCATCAAGACCACAAACCCACAGTCACAACATGTCAAAGAACAATTGCAAAAACTCAATACACAATCAAAAGGGCAATTGTCACCAATTTCACATATTATGGGAATATGTAATGGGAGAAGCAAGAAACAAATTAACATGTTATCAAGATACACTGTATGTGAAAATGCAGTTTCAAAACAACCCAAACATGCTAAAGTATGGAAGATCCACAATCATAAACTGTGAACCCTATATTCTCCTTAAAAACAAATTCAAAGAGGAGTATCAAATGTGCAAGACAAGAACATGAAATGCCAATCGTACATCTGAAACATATGAGCATGTGAGTCGAGGAGCCCAAAACATTTAAAAACAAAAGGCACATGCACAAGACTATACAAAAAAATCCCAAAAAAAAAATAAAAGTGAATAACCAAAGGTTTATCCAAATTTCAACAATCATAAACAAGGGGATAACGAGCATGCAATAGACAAGAAGGATAAAACAAGAGGCATGCAAAGACACAACATACTGCAATCATAAAGGAAATCAATCACCTAAGCAAAGGTGGTGCACAAACAAAGACAATTGCCTGTGTGTGAATGAAAAGATTAAGGTCAAGGCAACGTTTACCTCTTTTCTCGATTGAGCTTCTTGGAAAGGATCATAGCTCAGTCACTGCCAGTCACAAATCTCTTGGCAAATACAACTTCAACTTTATAAGTACCCATAGGAGGCGTAGGACCAACTTCTACTCTTGCTCTTGGGAATGAAGGAAAAGACAACTTTCCTGCAAGGAACTACGAGAATACAATCCAGACAACCTAAGAGCAACTAGATTAATACGACAACTCATCCTAGCACAGGAAGGTGAGGGACACAACCAACAACCACCTTCAAGGAGGGATATCCAAACCAGAAAAGTATGCATATTAGGATTCTAGAAGGCATAAAGAGATTCAAGACATAATCAAGACTCTAAATGCAAGCACATACAATCAACAAAAAGGTTTTGAAACAAAGCACAAATTTTGTTGAGAGAAAGACAAAGAGTGAAGAGAAACACATCTCAATCATGTTTTGAAAAACAACATATTTTGCTTTTCAAGAAAAACATATACCCTTTTCAAAACAACACAAGAACATACTTGTGATAATCATATGAATGAGATCACCGATTACAGTCACAATGTGTACCAAAATGCACAAGAATCATATAAGACATATACCTTCAAGAAGGACCAAACAGCAGATCAGAGATTAAACAGAAAATCCCTTGGGAGATAGAACTTGAGTGAAGCAACAACAATTTTCATAAACGAAAATAGAGTGTCAAGAAACAATCATCTTCACCCTTCCTTTTCCTTTTTAAAACCAAACAAGCTCAAATTTTGTCACCCAATCAACTTGAGCACATACAACAATCACTTATTAAAACATGAGAGAAACTATCTCATCAAAAACTAACATGAACTTCAGTTTAGTCCAAGTATGAACGAACATGATGGTTTATCAAAAACATGATTATAAAAATGATACAAATGAACATGCTAAAACATGTCATAGTGAAGTGTGCGAAACATTTCACAAGAGAGGTCACAAGCCACATAGGCATGGAGCAATCACATCTCATAAGAAAAATGGCAACTCTTAATGCAAAAATTAAACCCTTTTTCCTCAACTTTAATAAAAAGTCATACACTCATTCCTCTTCAATTGTCCAAGAGAATTTATACAAGTTAAATCTCGTGAGTGTTTCACCTTTTTCCGCAATGATTATGACACCAGCTCTTTCTATAAGGATTTCAAAAGCAAATTTATAAGAATTTGTTTAGTCACAATTTTGTTAAAAATTTGATCTTTGATCATATTTTGCTTGTCATTGAAAGAGTGATGCCATGAAAAATTAAGTTTTGAGGTTGACTTGCAAGGCCAATTTGCACAGGGAAAACCAAAAATACTCATAAAAGTTTTTGCCCAAACTAACAGATGTAAAATCCCTCAAAACTTGTGAAAATAGTGTGCATAAATATGACAAGGCTTAGAATGAACATAAGCATCAAAGCACACACACAAACTCTCAAACCATCATATAAGACAACTTCAATAACCTGTATAACACAGATTAGTAATGAGAGATTCATAAAGAGCACAATAAGTGTTTGGAGAAAGTGCTCAACAAGATCTAGGAAGAGAGCACTCCTAAAGAAAGAACCACAACAACCAAAAACTTAAAAACCCAACAAGAGAAAAAATAAATAAAAAAAAAATAAAAATAAAAAACTCATAAAAACAGGGCACAAAAGTAAACAAAACAAAAATACCCAAAACATGCACTAGAATGTAATAAGATATACAATAGCTCCTCTAGCCATGTTAATAAAAAATGGGCAAATGAACCTCTTAAACATGGCTCTTAAACAAACCTCCAAAGTGCAAAATCACTTACAATGAAAATGGAAGGAGCACTCGGAACAAAGGTAGATCGTCCCAAAACAGTGGGGGTCATCCAACACACTTAAGACGTGAGTCTAAACCGAGCGAACCTTCTCTGATACCAATTGAAAGAACAACGAGGATTGTATTCTACCCCCAAATCAAATGCATAAGTGATTTATATAATGAAAATAAAACACTATGCTCAATAATAAACCAACACATAAAAATGAACATTCACAAAACCACAACACAAGATTTTGTTGATGAAGTGGAAAACCCTTTGAGTACGTCAAGGAAAAAACCACTCTGAGGCAGCCAAACCTAGAAAATCACTATATGAAGATTCATAGTTACAGACTAGACAATACTCACTTCCTGAAGGATCTCTAGACTTATAAGAACAACAAACATCCCAACTTGTCCCCATCGTGACCACCTTCATGCAGTGCATCTCCTTACTGACCCTTCAGTAGACTTCTTTGTGGTTGAGTGATGAGTATGGTGTGGTTTGAAAATGGCAAAAACAAAAACCCCAAGTAGGCAAAAGAGCATGAAGCTGTTTAGGCAGCCTTACTTGGTATACAAAACGGTAAAGGGTATCACTTCCATGAGTGATAGTAGCAACCCTTTCTTCACTGGGAATCTCCAAGCTCAAAGGAGCATAAATGGAAATTGAGAGGCTCAAAGAGTTCTGCAGAAATAAGACAGGTATTTATAGATCTACAGTTTTACTTATTTCCGTCTTAACGGGGATTTTCTTCCGTTAGGATGGGAAGGTCAAAATCTGATATTTTGTGCCATTTCCGTCATAATGGGAGTTAATCCTCGTTAGGACACAAAGAGTAAAAAAATAGATCTAAATACCCATCACGAGCCAGTCATGGCGCACCAACTGGTGAGAAACTAGGGAGTCCAACTTTGGTCCCGTTACATGTCCCGTCTTCGTAGGGTTCTTGACGAGAAAACAGAGGTTTCAATTTTGCTCTCGTTACTTGTCCTATTCTAATAAGAAATGCTCTCGTCACTTGTCCAGTTCTAAGGAGAAATGCTCTCATCACTTATCTCGTTCTGACGAGCTTCCTGACGAGAAATGCTCTCATCACTTCTCTCATTCTGACGAGGTTCTTGATAAGGAACCTGTAGCCTCCTGTTACATGTCCCATTCTAACGCGACTTCTAATGAGGAAACAGAAATTTCCTATTACATGTACGTCCTGATGGGGTTCCTAACAGGAATCCAGAGGCATTCCTTCAATGCTGTCACGAGCTCGTTCTGACACCCCATCTAACGGGGAAGGCAAAGAACTCTAACAAACATCCAATCTTTAGCCAAACACTTGGAGAAGAATGGGAAAATACAAACAAATGTTTTGATCATTAAATAAGGCCAAACTAAACCTAACACATGTAATATGCAAGATGCAAAAAATCATTCTTGAACTAATGCATGCATCTAGGTACTGGAATGTCATATTTGATCCAACAAAGACAAATGTTGGATCAAAACTCTGGTGAACGCATGCATATAATGGATATCAAGTAAAATGGTAATGCATAGTATAAATAAGATCTTAATCATTGATGATGATGTACATGTACTATCTATAGTCAAACTCCAGACATTGATTGAATGGATTGTTGACAGGTTGTCATAGTTGTTTACCTAAAAAGTAAAAGATACTATAACAAAGTGTTGTTAACTCCTAAGTGTTTTGCTACTTTAGGAGACACAAATGTTATCTTAATGGAGAGATGTCTCTTAGAGATAGTCTCTTAGGGAGATAATAAGGTGGCATGAATCTAATAAGACAAAAGTTCTATTAAATCTTTCTCATAAGTTACCTACCTTGTTGAAACTATAGATGTTTCGCTTCATGGACATAAATTGCAGATTAGTGTCCAATTGGAATTAAGGACAAGTGAGAAAATTTATTTTCTCAAGTCTATGCTTCTAGATATTCACTAGAATTGAGAATGCCTTTGTTAGTCCACACTCACAGTTTTATTCAGTCATCAAAGAAAATATATGAAAGTTGAATAAAGACCATCAAGAACGTGTTCATCATCATTTAACATGCAAGAAGAATTTCTAGGAGAGTTATATAGCCCTACATCCTTAAGTGAGGCAGAATTCGATTGTAAGTATCATGAACTTGTGTATTTAATTTTAACTGGTAATTAACGGAAGGTGAAAGTAATAGATCTGAGATATCCAAAAATCATAAAGTATGCAAGAATAATCATTACTTATAGACTTGGAGCTTCTAACCAAATAGTCATTCTAATAAAACCTGATACTGCAAACCAAACTCTTGACTTCTTTCCTTTAAAAGGGATAACCTGACAAGCCGCAAATATTGCTTAAGTCTAAGACTTAGAAAGTAAATCTTACAGTTGAGTATGAAATGAGCTTCCATTATGAGAGCAGAAGTAAATGTGTGTTTTCACAAATATATTGGATGTTGCTTCAATTATTACACCGTAAAAGTATAGTTTTGGTTCTTAAGAACTTTAGGTGTATTTTTTGGGAATAGGATTGCAAATCAAAATTTGCGTAGCAAAATAATCAAATTCTCATGCCAAGAATCCTTTATGAAGAACATGTGACGAACAGTTGGTACTTAAAATTAAGGAGTAACTTCACTTACCCCTTGAAATGTCACACCTTTTGCAAACACCCCCACAAAGTTTAAAAACTCTCACTCTGACATATCAATCTTTTGATTTTTTCCAATTATCACCCTTTTGTTAAAGGTTGGAGTTAAATTAGACAGTAGAAGGGGTAAAAATACCTTTATAACCCTGAAAATTTTAAAAATTCTAAATTTACCCTTATTTACAAATAAAAATTATTATCATCATCATTATTATTATTATTATTATTATATAACAAGAAAGAAAAAAAGTGACCCAACGAAGGGTCACTTATTACCCATCGTGGTGACCCATCATGGGTCACTTTTGTGACTCCACGGTGGGTACCTTTTTTAAAAAAATAATAATAATAATAATGATAATATGACCCATGGGTCACAAGGGGGTGGGTTGGATCCACCTTGAACATATGGGTCAGGAGTTGTTTTTTTAAAAAAAAATTTATATATATATATATAGTTTTTAATAGAAAATGAGGGCATTTTAAGAATTTCACACCCCTCTGTTAGGACTTTGAAAGTTTATACGGATTGTGTTCTACCTCTTACAACAAAAATATTCAACAGGAAAAACTAACCCATATGATCAAGCCCAAAGGCATGCACAGGGGAAAAATAAACAAACAAAACCACAACACAGATT
Organism: Corylus avellana; assembly: GCF_901000735.1. Taxonomy (NCBI): domain Eukaryota; kingdom Viridiplantae; phylum Streptophyta; class Magnoliopsida; order Fagales; family Betulaceae; genus Corylus; species Corylus avellana. The sequence goes on along the minus strand of NC_081548.1, from coordinate 12,518,064 downwards.
TTGATTTCGAAGTGGAAAACCCTTGAGCACCTCAAGGTAAAAACCATTACGGGGTTGCCAAACCCAAGAAACCACTAAACGAAGATTCACAGTTCCAAAATATAGACAATACCCATACCTTTGGCGCTGTTGCCGGGGATTTTTTAATTTTGTTTAGAATTTTTTTCCCTTAGTTTATTAATTTTTTTAATTTCAACTTAATCTATGTTTTCTGGTTTCAGGTATTTGGGTTTCGTTCTCAAGCGGTGCGATCGAGCGCACTACTGCAGGGCGATTGAGCACAAAGTAGCAACGCTGAAACTGCTATATTTCTTTTCTGTTTTTACCCTGCCTGAGTACGATCAAGCGCACCTCGCTGTGCGCTCGAGTGTACCAGCGCCTATGCGCCCCTGCATGCACGAGCTCATCCACGCACACACACACCTTTGCACAAGTGCGATCGAGCGCACTTAACAGTGTGATTTGGCGCACCAGTTCAGAACACTTGGGCCGGCTGTAAGTATTTCATTTTTTTCTGTTATTCTAATTTCTTTTTGTTATTTTTATGATTTTACTCATGTGGGGAGACATTCCAACACCCATATGAGCACACTGTTCTCTACACTGAGGAATGACTTATACTCTGCATGGAGCCACCAGTCTCATCTCTCATGTCAAGCTCAAGCTCCTGTAAATCAAGCTCCACAATTTCATGAATTGCTCCATCAATCATATCTGCAGTTCTATGATCAATCTCAAACCACAACAGCAGTATCAGGCCAAGCCACCTCTTCCAAAGAGTTCTGACTTTAAAGAAAATGTGTCAGCTATTCTCAGCCAAATGGAGGATAATAATCAACTGCTGCAATCCATTGACGCCTAGATATAAGCTCAAGAGAAGGCCTCTCCCATCTATTGGCCTCAACAATACGAAGAGGAGCCACCTCCTCTGAAGCGTTATGACTTTTCATATCTTCTTAGCAAATTTGAGGCTAACAATCAACTGCTGCAATCCATTGTCAAGATAGAAGCTCATGAAGAGGAACCACCTCCCATCTATTTGCCTCAACAATACCAAGAGGAGCCGTCTCTTCTGACGGGTTTTGATTTTAAATGTAAGATGCTGAATTTCTTGAGTGAGTCTAATCAAATGGTAAACTCTTTACAGGAGATGGAGAACTCTCACTCTAAATCCATTACAAGGGTAGAGACTCAACTCAAGAAAGTAGCAGATATCCTTAAAGAAGAACAACCCCAAAGCTAGTCGGAGGCCAATCCTAATGGACACTACATGAAGGATGAGAGTACTTCCTGTCATGAGCAAGCTATCACAGTGAGGAGTGAAGAAGTGGAAGAGAGGAAGGAGGAGAAAATTGAGGTCCCACGGGATCTACAAGAAGTGTGCACTGAGGCTTCTTCAACATCAACTCCTATTCCCGAATTATCAAGAGATGAGCAGAAAGAGACCATTGATAAGTGCTAACATATATGTATTTTAGCCCCTTAATTTATATTTGTTAATTCCTTAGTTTTGTTAGTTTGTGCAATTTTATTTCATTTTTGTATTTTCTTTGTTTTATAGGTCATGGAAGAAAAGAAAGTGTTTTTGGAAAAGTTCCGAGCTTAAAGGACAAATTGGGAAGACCTAGAAGATTTGGTTAAGTTTAGCCAAATAAAGGAAAGGATTAAATCGAAATTTCTCAAATTGGAGTCAAAATCGGATTAAATTCAAATTTGGATTCTGCACACGTCTCGGTATTTTGACCATAACTTTCAGCTCAAATATCTGATTGAGGTGATTCTAGTGGCATTGGAAAGCTAACTCAAAATTATACAAACTATTGTGAAATTTTATTTTCTAAATTCTGACCTGCGCTATGCCCAAATTGTCTTGAAAGATAAGAACGTAAATCTGGACGAATTCTATTCCGATTTGGACTTAGGTTATCTTTATCCTAATTGGACTAAGAGGCTGGACTCCAAATTTCCTAGGATTACTATGGCTTCTAGGACTCTTCTAAGGCCTATAAATAGACCTCTTAGCTTCTAGGAAAAAGTGTAGAGAAGGACGCACAAGCTCTGGAAAGGAACTGAAGGCTAGATCAAGAGGAGTTTGGGTTTTTCTTCTCTTCCACCTTTTATTTTTGCTATGTAGTTTATATTTTAATTGGAGCTAGATTGAAGCCCTAATCATGTCTTTTTAGGATTTCAATATTGGCGCCTTTGCTATAAGTATATTTTGGTGTATTTAACTTTATTAATTCCTATTATTTTGAATTCTTCATATATGTTTGCCTGATCAACATATGCATGTGGTATAGATTAGTTAATCAATTCAATTTGGATAACCAAGTCTTGGGTTTAATAAGAGTAACAAAAGAATCTCACGCCGAGTTCTTGGATTAATCAACATGGGGAACTGGGAGTATACACCCATGCCCTAGGCTTCATGTGTTTGTCGATTTCCACAGATTTATGTTTTCTTAAAGAACAACTTAGTATACACCCATGCGAAATCCTTTAAGAAAGAAAAGAATTAGAGTATACACTCATGCCCTTAGGTTGGCAAACATTAAATATACCGGTATGATTGGCACATTGGCATATTGTTATCTTAACTAGTCTGATTAGTGGTAGATATCAAAACCCTAATCCTTTTTAGTTTTAGTTTATTTTTAATGTTATTTCTTTATATTAAATTCAATAGTGGCAATTGAATTTTATCTGTATGATTAAATAGGAAATTACTTCTAAACATAATTCACCAATCCTCGTGGGAATGATCTCGTATTTGTCTGCTATACTATCGTTTGATCTTATGTATTTATGAGTAAAAAATACCAAGTATTTGCCTATTAATTTAGGTGGGTATTTGGCACAACAACCATTGAGGTAGAAAACCGCTTGAGTATTCTTCTCATTTTATTTCTGTTCATGATTCCTTTTCGGATGAGAAATTGTTTGAGAATACGTAGAGTGATCTACTCCGATCTGTGGACATTTGGAATCACCCTGTTGTAGGAAAAATTCATTCTTTTTGGTGCAAGAGAAAAAAAGATTGGAGCTTCAAATTTAAACCAAGAGAAGTCAAAGCAATCTGGCTGAAGACGTTAAACTTAGTGCTCATAGGGAAGCAACCCCATGTCATATCCTCTCTTTTTTTTTTTTCTTTTTTTTCTGTTGTTTATTTTTATTTTTTGTTGTTTTTCTTTTGTTTAGTAATTGTTTTTCAGGGACAAGTGTGCTTGCATTCAAGTTTGGGGGTATGCTATTATTAGCCATACCTGTTCTAGCCAGTTTTTCCATCTCCCTGATAAGATCTTTCCATGTTATCTACACATTGAGGGTAATGTGTAATTTAAGTTTGGGGGTATGGGAGACACACACACACACTTTGTCCAAAATTTTGAAAATAAATGTTCATGTTATACCTGAAAGTTGGTTGCTCTAGAAAACTGTGATTTGAATTTCATTGGTGAGTTTAAAATTTTGAACACATGATCGGATGATAGAGTTTCTAAGCTTGGTTACTTTAGGCAATTGAGAATTCACTTGTTTGATTTGATTTGACACAAGCGCACTAGCACATCATTTGTGAGGTATGACAGGTGAGCCTGATGTGTATGTTTCTATGTCTTGGGTGAAGATGGGTGACTTGTTGGATGATACTTTGGCATTGGTTTGAAAAAAAAAAAATGATCATTTTAAGCTTTTCATTGAGTAACTGGACCTCTTGCCTCATTAGGCAATGAGTGTTCACGTCAAAAGGCGAAAATTTTGATTTGGTTAATGTTATGGCTAGTTTTCATTTCGTAGCCTTTTTGACTCGAGTTAGTAAGTCCATAGGGGTGTCTTTACACTTAATGCCCTAAAACCATCTAATTTTAGAGTCATTGGCTTAACACTCGTTACATGGGTCAATTAGAAAGCTTAAGGGAACTAAGCATTGCATAACCTGATCGAAAAGTAAGAAAAGAAATTTATGTCTTGGTTATTTATTCCGATGGGAGTCCTAGTGAACTTTTAGGTGTTGAGTCATTGGACATTAGAAATAATTGGAAGCTTCATAATTATGTGCTAGTTTACCTTACACTGTTTTGAACTTGTGATGCCTTATCCTGTCTTTTGTAAGTAGTTAGACTTTAAAATTTCAATTCATTGTGAACATGGAGTTTATCTTTTTAAGCATGCTAATGAATGAAAATCATGGTTTTGAGTGATACCTTAATCTTTTGGATAACATGAACTTTGCATAATTTTTGTGGGTAACATTTTTAATAAACCCTCACGAGACTTCACTCGTCCTACTAGGGATGCCTAGGGGTTAAAAATGCTTATTGCATATGCTAAATGCAATCGTGTTTCCTACGACAATGGAGGTAGAGTAGTTTTTGTTTTATTTTCTTTTTATTTTTAAATTCGTATTGCTAAGGGACTAGCAATATGTAAGTTTTGGGGCTAAGCCCCTCAATTTACATATGTTAATCTCTTAGTCTTGTTATTTTGTGATGTTTTGCTTTGTTTTTGTGCTTTTTGTCATTTTCTAGGTTTTTGAAGAAAAGAAAGCATTTCAGGAAAAGTTCCAAGCTTAAAGGGCATTTTGATAAAAAGCTGCAAAGAGCAAGGGATCGAGTGCATCAGTGCTCGAGCACAGCAGAGAGTGGGATCGATCGCAAGCATGAGCTCGAGCGCACCACCTTGGGATTGAGTGCACTCGTGTGACCTAGATGCGGAAAGATCCTATTCTACCTTAAATTAGGTTTTCCAAATCGTAATTGTACTAGAAGATAAACCTACAATTTTCCTTGGTTTTCTAGAGCTTCTAGGGTTTTCCTAAGCCCTATAAATAGACCTGTAAGCCTTCAGAAAAAATATACAATCTTGGAGAGAGGAATTGGAGGCTACTTCAAGAAGCATTTTCGGTTTCTTCTTTCCCTTTTATTTTTAGTTTTAGTTTAATTATGTGTAGCTCAACCTTTTGTTAGGGGCTAGATTGAAGCCTTAATCATGTCTTTTTAGGATTTCAATATTGGCACCTTTGTTACAATTATATTTTGGTATATTTAATTGGTTATTTTCTGGTTAGTTGAATTCTCATATGAATGTGCTTGATCATCATATGCGTATGTTTGGATGTGTTATTTAAGTTAATTTGGATTACTTAGTCCTAGGCTTAATAAAGTGACAAAAGAATCTTATCACGGGTTCTTGGGGTAATCAACATCGAGAACCGAGAGTAGATACCATTCCCTAGGCTTTATGTGTTTATCGATTTCCATAGATTGATGCTTTCTTAAAGAATAACTTAGTAGATACCATGCTAAATCCTTTAAGAAATGAAAGAATTAGAGTAGATACCATGCCTAATTTGTTGCTTAGGGAGATCTATAGATTAAGGAGTTGATACCATGCCCTTAGGTTGGCAAGCATTAAATCTACCGGTTTGATTAGAACATTGGGATATTGTTATCTTAATTAGTCTGATTAGTGGTGGATGTCAAAACCCTAACCCTTTCATTATTCTTATTTTCTTTTTAATATTTCAATTCGTGACAATTCAAAGATAGAGATTCTGAGAATAATGGCCATAAAATCTATCTCAAGGAGAAATTTCTTATTGCTTTGTTCACCGACAAAGGATCTTGGATTCCTTATTTGAAAAGGCTTTCCTATAATGTTTCATGTGATCACCCAATGTATTGAGGTTGTTTCGATCGATGATAGGTCTGACTCTTTGATATATCAAAGCAACTTACATGAAACATCTCAGTCAACAATTTCCTCTGGATTTAGAATCAAAGTCGTAAGTAGTCTTTAAGGAGTTATTGTCTTTCCTTATAGATAGTATCTTTGTGGAAAGGCAACTCCTTGGTCCATTCAGTGACTTAGGGTCTCAGCACCCTACACATTAATTTGAAGTCACCGCTGCACTTGATCAAGGTAGATCGCCAAGATTCGACGTGTAACAGTCTTTCTCAAAGTGGAATGCCTAGTTCCATTTACCGACTGTGAACTTTATACATTTAAGGATACAAGGATTATGGACTAAGACCATGTGTGATAACTACGTTACTCACACCCATAGCTATATTCAATGTTATCCTAGGACCTTTCACATGCAGAACAATTATGATGAGCTTTGATAATAAGCATGTAAAATATATTTTATATGCCATATGATCAAAACATTTAATTAGTGAATATAACATATATTCATTACAAATATTTGAATGTCAACATAGATATAAAATTATTGGGATTCAGGGCACAATTCCCAACAGTAATCCGAGTGACAATTGCCCATAAGTTTTAATGGTGAAAACTCATGTCACAATTAGATCATAACTATCATACATGATCTACCCGAAGTATTACTCATTCTCAACAATGTTGATTCTGTCCCGAGGGACCTGTAATACAACATCAGTTCCTCGGATATTGCACGGTACTGTCCAATACTAGTAGCCGAACCGAGTCTAATCTCAGGTGGTCCCCCACGCTACTAATGATGTACATCCTGTAGTGATCTTTCAATCAAACATGACTATGCCAGTCAAGAACAACCATTGGGTCCAAGGCTCATATAACAAACACACATTTGACCATTGAATTAAGTTTATATAGTAAGCTCATGGCCATTATACCACAAGTATCGTTGTATCATGTCATACGATGCATCTTATTAATCAATTATTAACCCATTTACCAGTTGCATTGTAACGCCCCAAAAACTAGGAGATCGCCTTGCTAACATACTAAGAATAAATGTAACGGAAGGCGAAAATGACAAATCTAAGATACCTAATAATCATAAAGAATGCATGTACTTATATCGATCATAGACTTGGAGCTACTTATATTGCTATTTTGCGATTATCCATTATCATTCTTCAAATCCATTCAACAATTCAATGATTTGTGATTCCTTTTACAATATTTCTTCCTACTTCAAGCCTTCAACAATTTAATTCAATTGCTTAGCTTTTTTTTTTTTTTTTTTTTTTTTTTTGGGCCCGACAAGTATGTAATCAAATTTTTACATTAATTAGATTTTGTATTTACTTTCTTTTTTCAATAAATTATATATATAACATTTGTTATCTATTATAATTGTATGAAATATATAATTGTAGATACTGAGATTAAGGAGAACTCAATGATTCTATCGAGTTCTAATCAAATTTTAAACGAACTCATGTTGAGGTAAATTTAGCAAACCTGGCAATAGATCCTTGTTTAAGAAAAAAAAAATGATGATTACCATAATGATAGAGATCAAATCTAAAGAGCATATCTCAAAAGACGACATTGTCAAGCAATTAACTATGATTCTCCACAAAAAACATAAAAAATAAAAAATAAAAAATAAAAAAAGGGAAAAAAATGGCACCATTTTAATCTAGCATGGTTCAAAGCATTTCTTGATTGGTTGGAATACAACATTTCAAAAGATGCCGCGTATTGCTTATATTGTTATCTCTATAGACCAGACACTGCAAATCAAGCAAAAGGAGACTCGTTTGTTATTAAGGGTTTAAAAATTAGAAAAAGAAAGAGAAGTTAAAGAGTCATGTGGGGCTCATAATAGTGCACATAATCAAGTTCAATAAAGATTTGAAGCTTTGTTAAACTAGAAACAAAGCATCACAACATTTTTTGACATGTAATCAAATCAACAAAAAAATAAATATAGAACTCATTTGAACGCATCAGTTGATTGTATTCGTTTTTTACAGCAACAAGGATTAGCATTTCGTGGCCATGAGGAATCAAAAGACTCAAGTAATCAAAGAAATTTTCTTGAATTGTTGCGGCTTCTTGCGAAACATATGAAAAAATTGACAAGGCATGCTCCTAAAAAGCATTGAATGACCACGCTAAATATTCAAAAAGAAATAAGAAATGCTGCAGCAAGTGAAACACTAGATACTATTCTTAAAGATCTTGGAGACTTGTTATTTATTCTCCTAGTTGATGAATTTTGTGATACATTTGTTAAAGAACAATAGGCAATGTTTTGCATTTTCTAGATAAGCGAGGTCATGTGATTGAACGATTTTTAAGCATTACGCATGTTAGTAATACCACAACTGCAGTTTGAAGATGTCAATTGGGTAAGTGCTTAGCAAACATCATTTAAGTATTAGCAGATTGCGAGAATAAGGATAAGATAGAGCTAGAAATATGCAATGTGAGTTGAATGGACTTAAAACACTCATTGCTTTGCATATAAGCTTCAACTAACTTTAGTTGTTACTAAAAAAATACATCCAAGTTGCCACCTTTTTTTTTTTTTTTTTTTTTTTTTTTTTTGAAGCTTGGGTAATAGTATTTTTAATGTTGTTAGAGCATAAGGTAAATGTCGTGATTCACTTCGTGAAAAACGAACTGCTGAAGTTGTGGAAGTATTATAATGAAATTTCTACTCGTACTAATTTAAATTAATAAATTAATCTAAAGAGACTTAGAGATACACGTTGGAGTTCTCATTATGATGTAGTTGTTAGTCTTATTCTCATGTTTTCTTCTATCATTGATTGAAGATATTATGGAAGATGGTTTATATTTACAACAAAAAGCATAAGCAAATATACTAATTCAATCGCTCCGGACTTTTAAATTCGCTTTTAATTTATATTTGATGAAAAATATGTTGGAAATTATAAATGAGTTATTTTAAGCATTACAACAAAAAGATCAAGATATTTTGAATGCAATGAAGTTGATTGAAGTTTCAAAGAAGCGTTTACGAACTATGAGAGAAGATGGATGTAACTCTTTATTTGAAGAAGTTTCTGTGTTTTGTACCAAAAACAATATTGTTGTCCTAAATATGGATAACCTGTAACAACTTTGATCACGATGAAAAGCTCAAAGCATGAAAATTATACATCATTACCATGTAGAGCTTTATTCTACTGTTCTAAAATCAATTTTATTCGAATGATTTTTCAGTAGTTCAACTTATCACCTTGGACAACCAACTTGAAACATATATCATTGACATGCATTCTAGTGATGAATTCGCAACACTCAAAGAGATTAAACAACTAGCTGAAAAGATGGTAGACATGAAAAAAGATAGCGTGTAACCATTGGTTTATTCATTAGTAATATTGTCATTGATTTTCCCAATTACGACAGCAACTATTGAAAGAACATTTTCAGCAATAAATATTATTAAAAATCATTTAATTAACAGAATGACAGATCAGTAGAATAATGATTGTCTCATCACGTACATTGAGAATGATATATTCAAAACTATTAGGAATGAAGATATCATGCAGCGATTTCAAGATATGAAGACTCATCGAGGATAATTAAATAAATTAACACAAGACGTGACACAATAAGTTTGTAAGTTACATTTATATGTTTTAATAATAATTAAATTTTGCTGAATTATTTACTTATTGTGTTACTTATATTTTTTAATCATTTTAATTAATTTTTCTTCAACTTTATATAATTAAAAAAATATATATTCGTAACCCTCCTAACTCAAAAACTTAGCTCTGCCACTGCTCTAATTGAAATGATCGTTAACCCACACCTGGGGTGAGGTATAGGAGTAAGATTTTTCATGTGTAGCTCTGACAAAATCTCCGTCCAAATGAGATGGAGTTACCAACACATTCTCTAAAATTCTCTTACGACTTTGATAACGTAAGCTGCGTCCGCTAGTGAAAGGGAATTCTAGCCGTCAAGATTTCGACATGTATTAGCATATATAGTTCCTAACGCTGTTAATTAACACCTTTTGTCTCGTCCTATAAATACATCACACCCCTGTCTTCTTACTTGTCCTCGACACAACAAAACCATTCAAACATCTTTGCACCTACACTTTCATGGCTTCCATGGAGTTTTTGGCTACACGAAACTCCACTTTGCCAGCCGTGGTGGCGCTTCCGGAAAAGTCCGGTCATCGTGGCGTTTACCTTGGGAGTAGCAACGTTACTCTGAAACGCAATGTTCGGCGCTTGACGGTTACGAATGTTGCAACTCCGTTGCCGACAATTGCTCCGTCATGGGAAACTGAAAGTGTGGTGAAACGGAATCATGTTGCGTGGACAAGTGTGAGGCAGGAGAGATGGGAAGGAGAGTTGATTGTACAAGGAGAAATTCCACTCTGGCTGGTATGTCTATAATTATTTCTTCAACCATGACATATATCTCCGCATACAACTGGCGTTTTCTTTCTTTTTTTTTTTGTTAATTTCTTTTTTTTATTTTTGTATATATACTTGTTTTCATCAATCTACATAATATATATGAAATATGCGCGACACATGTCAACAGGATAAGTACGGTGCTTTAAAAATAAATAAAAAGTTTAATATATTCAACTTCTTCGTATCAAAAATCTTTTTATGCTGATTTATGTGAAGAATTGCAATTTGAGAGAAAAATAAATTCTCTCAGTTTGGTTAATGATCAGCGTCAGATTCCTAGCTTCCAAACAAAGGAGACAAGAAACATGATAGGTTTGTCTTTAAACGGAGACCTACTAATTTGATGACAGCACCTTCCCCATATAACGTCAGAAATGGGAGATATATACTACGTATATTCTATATCTGATTATATTTGATTCATTTATTATTAGTCGTCATGCTCATTGATTCTCCCCTCTCTTCTTCATATAATAATGGAGTTCTCATGCGGATGACGTGTATAATATATATATATATATATATATATATATATGATAAAAACTTCTCATAATAATTTAGCCTTTAGCGTCCTTTAATCTTCAGTTATATATTGGATCAATTGACATGCAGAGGGGAACGTACCTAAGAAATGGTCCGGGCATGTGGGGCATTGGGAACTACGAGTTCCGCCACCTCTTTGATGGCTACGCCACCCTAGTGAAGCTCTGCTTTGAGAACGGCCGATTAGTGGCCGGCCACCGCCAAGTCGAATCGGAAGCCTACATGGCAGCAAAGAAGAACAAAAAATTATGTTACCGTGAATTCTCTGAGGTTCCTAAGCCGGATAATTTCCTAGCATATGTTGGGGAGCTTGCAAGCTTGTTCTCCGGTGCATCGCTAACCGATAATGCTAACACTGGGGTGGTTAGGTTGGGTGATGGCCGTGTGGTTTGCTTAACGGAGACACAAAAGGGCTCAATAGTGATCGACCCGGACACGTTGGACACAAAAGGGAAATTTGAGTATAGTGACACATTAGGTGGTCTAATACACTCGGCGCACCCAATTGTGACGGAAAAGGAATTCTTGACTTTGTTGCCAGATTTGGTGAATCCGGGGTACTTGGTGGTGAGGATGGAGCCGGGGACGAATGAGCGGAAGGTTATTGGGCGGGTGAATTGCCGGAACGGCCCGGCACCTGGGTGGGTCCACTCTTTCCCGGTGACTGAGCACTATGTTGTTGTGCCTGAGATGCCACTAAGGTATTGTGCCCAAAATTTGCTCAAGGCTGAGCCCACACCCCTTTACAAATTTGAATGGCACCCTGATTCCAAAGCCTTCGTGCATATCATGTGTAAGGCTAGTGGCAAAATTGTAAGTTCAACGCTCGATCTCTTCCACTATATATATATATATAAATATGTGTGTGTGTGTGAAATGTGATTCTTGATACATGGCCATGTGGTTTTGAAGGTGGCCAGCGTGGAAGTGCCTTTATTCGTTACATTCCACTTCATCAATGCTTACGAAGCGGAAGACGAAGAAGGGAGAGTGACAGCAATTGTTGCCGATTGTTGTGAACACAACGCCAACACAACGATTCTGGAGAAGCTCAGATTGCAAAATCTCAGAGCATTCAACGGTGAAGATGTATTACCAGATGCTAGGTATATGATCATACGTGCATATATATATATATATATAATACAGCAATTTTTGTTTTCTTCAACGATTAATCTGAGAATATATATACATGCACTTTCTTTTATATATATATATATGAACTCTCTTTATTTGCTTGTTCTATCAGCCAAAAGTCCCTACATATCGTCACATAGCGTCAGTTTAAGAAATAATAATGATATAATTCAAAGAAGAAAAAAAAAAAAAAAAGCAGAAAAATAAAATGAAAAGGCTAAAGCAAAAAATTAAAATGGAGCCTTTTTTCTAATTTCAAATATTAATGAAATAATTTTTTTATATTAAATATTAAAAAAATTACTTTAAAAATCATTCTTCTGACTTTTTGAGATGAAAATTATTAGTCAAATTTTTACGTTCAATTGTTGTTAACATATTATTCATAATGAATAATATGACTAATTTATTTTATCGTTCTTGCAAAATAAACGATTATAAGTATGATTAACTAATTGCATACTAAAATCAAATATATGTGATCAGAACTCATAAGACGACCAAATAAAATCATCTGACAGTAAGTATAACATATAAAATATAAAAGAAATAAAAGAATGATTGAACCAAGAAATTGGCCTAGAATTGAAGGGGAGCCCTAAACAAGTAGCACACGAAAATCTTGCCTTCGTGGCATGCTGGATTTTAGAAAACATGTCTGTCGGCCATTTATACGATGCCTATAATTATAATTACATGATGATATGTGTCATGACACAACAATCATGACTGACTATGCAAATGCAATATTCGAAGGACAATGATAATATAATACAATATTATATAATCAAGTGATACTGTCAAAATTGGTCTTAAGTTCAGCATCTATCATAATATATATGTCGGACATTGACTTAAATATATATATTTTTTCTTCTACTCTTTCAAACCATATATCATTAATCGGACTAGATGTGACCCCACACTCGATCGATCTTTGCTTTTGAATAAAGATTAATGTGTTTTAATAAATTGCTATACAATTAAAATAATTTTGTATTGAAAATCGGTCTTTATTTCTATTTTTTTTCTTTTTGAATTCTATTTCTTAATTGTTTTTTAAAGTGATGATTTAAAAACTGATTTTTAAGCAAAGTGTATAACAATTATAAAGTTGTCTACTAAATAACATTATTAATTAAATAAATCATACAAGTTCATGTGATAGTACTCTATGGAGAGTCCCTTCTATCAGGATGTGATGTAAAATCCTATTTTATAACCATCAATAGAAATTTGACACATCATTTAAAAACTCCAAATACAATAGAGATGAAAACACTATATATCTTTAATTCAAATCAATTTCATGTACTTTTCTATTCATCTTAACTCAACACTCAACACCCGCCATTGAACCCCCACCCACCTCCGAGCCCTCGACACCGGAGCCTTCACAGCCAACCAAGACGGCGGCTCCGATGGTTTGTCCATGAATATTTTGTTTACGGAGGTATTTTGATAAGAAAAGAAAAATTATTTTGGGTAAATAATTATATTATTTTTTTATGTTTCAAGTTTAAGTGTCTTCTTCTTGTTCGAGGTAGTGTTTTGAAGTTATTCTTATATATATGACAGGGTTGGACGGTTTATTATACCCTTGGATGGGAGTCCCTATGGGAAGTTAGAGGCAGCACTTGACCCGGATGAGCATGGAAGGGGCCTGGACATGTGTAGCATAAACCCTAACTATCTGGGCCAAAAGTACAGATATGCTTATGCTTGCGGAGCCCATCGTCCATGCAATTTCCCCAATACACTCACTAAGGTAATGTTTCGGAGTTTTTTATTTATTTTTTTCTATTTTATGAATTGGTCGGAGTTAAATATATGGTAATGGATTTTTCAATAAGCTATGATTTATTTATATGCTTAGATATGTGTTAAATAGGATATGAATTTTGTTGCAGCTTGATTTAGTAGAGAAGAAGGCGAAGAACTGGTACGAGGAGGGTGGTGTGCCATCGGAACCCTTTTTTGTGCCACGCCCAGGGGCAACACGGGAAGACGATGGTAAGCCTGTCTCATCACTTTTAGGTCCTGTTGTTTATAATCAATAATATGTCCCATGCACCTCCTCATCAACGTTTGATCCTTGATTCCTTCACCATTGTTTTTTTTTTTTAAATTGAAACCCCTCAACGTTGATCGTTTTTGTAATTATTATCTTCTAAAATTTAATAACTTTCAATTTAGCGTATTTTAAAAAGTTTGCAATGTCATCTATCTCCTGAAAGTCTGAGATTAAATTAGTCCACAAAATGGTGAAATTACCCCAGTAATATAAAATTACAAAATTACCTTAATTAAATATTTTTTTTAAAAAAAAGACAAATTAGTATTTTGAGAATTTCTAAGACCACCATTAGGATTTAATAGAAAATCCAAATAGAGGGGGACACTGTAAAACTTTTTAAGTTGGATACACTAAATTAAAAATTTATTACCATCAAGAAGAGATTGCGAAAGCGATAAAAGTTCAAAGAAATTACGTGAAGTTTTTTTTTTTTTTTGTTTTATCGGGGTACTCGGGGCTTTGTCCCAACTAAATTTTGGAAACACCATGCAAAAGCACAAGGCTTCACATGGGTCAGGTAAAATTTTGAGCTCTCGAGCTTTCGCCCAAGGTGGTGGCCGGCCCCCAAACAATTATTTCCACCCAATAAAGCCCAACCCCATTTGATGTTTTTATGAGACAGTTGGGCCAATTAATCGCAGGTGTTGTGATCTCGATGATTAGTCAGAAAGCTGGAAGTGGATATGCATTGTTGTTAGATGGATCAACCTTCAAAGAGATTGCCAGAGCAGAGTTCCCATATGGCCTTCCCTACGGGTTGCATGGATGCTGGGTGCCAAAGGAGTGAAAAATGTTTTAAGAGCTCATGGTAGTAACATGAATCTATGTGTGGTAGATTCTGGCTCATGGATACTTAGTGTACGTAAGGAGATGGCCATATTATAGCTTAGCTAGTGTCTTTGTTGTATGCTTATGGTGGTTACAAGTTAGGTTGGTGTGCTAATTATAGTATTATGATGGATGAGTGAAATCTAGAAGATCAGGCCTTGTATTAATTAAAGTAATTTAATCATGTAAATTTTATTTTGTGTGTAAAATTAAATCTTGTTTAGCATTTTAAACTTGTGTAAGTACTAATATATATTGTTATCTACCAGCCAAACTTTTGGCAAAGGCAACCTAATGGTTTCAAAAAAACATATTGATTGCTATATTTTGGATACCTTGTTTGGTTGCACTCAAGGGAAAGAGATTCATATATTTAAGGCATTGTGGATTCCTTCACTAGCTAGGGATCAGGAGATTGCCCACTAGATGTTTTGTCAATTTGGACTGTATATTTTTATCCAACCGTCTAAAACTCACCACGTGTTCCACCCAATATAAAATAAAAAAATATTATTTAATTTAAAAATAAATAAATGTAAAATAAAATAATTGCCACCCAGCTCAGCAAGTCACCCCCTAGGGCCTCAAGAGGTGGTTCGGCCACCCCGAACCACCTCCCCAATAAAACAATTTTATGGGTTTGACCCTAAGGGGTGGCCGAACGACCCCCTACAGCCATGGGGGTGGCCGAAGCCACCCCCAACTGGCCCTTGGGGGTCGCCAGCCACCCCATATTTTTTAATTATTTTATTTTACATTTATTTTTTCAAATTAAATATTATTTTATTATTTTATATTGAGTGGGACACGTGGCGCATTTTAGACTATTGGATGAATTAGACAGTCCAAATTGACAAAAAAACCTGGTGTGCAATTCCTGGGGATCCTAATCCACTAGCTAGCTTCTTTTGTTAGGAATGTGAATTCTCTTTTAGAGAGGTGGCCTTGGGATTGTTTACTTTCTTTTAAATAACAAGAATGTCCATATCCTGTGCATTTATTAATTAGGAAAACCTTCAGAAAATCTCTTAGAACTTTCACGTGTTTTGAAACTAATTTTTAAAGTTTAAAAACTCTCAATTTACGATATTAAACTTTCAATTTTTTTCAATGTCATCTCTTCATTACGATTTCCCGTTAAATCTTGTAAAAATTTTCGAAATAGCCATGTTTTTTATTATAAAACATAAAATACAAAAAAAAAATTGCAAAGATTCAGGCGTGGTCAGCAATTTAATGAAATTTGCAAAAATATCTACACCTCAATCTTTGCAATTTTTTCTTTAATTTTTTTTTATAATAAAAAACATGAGTATTTTGAGAATTTTTATAATATTTAATGAAAAATTCTTTCAGAGTGGAACATTGCAAAAACTTGAAAGTTCGATACCTTAAATTGAGAGTTTTTAAACTTTAGAAGGATAATTTTAAAACGCGTGAAAGTTTAGAGGAGTTTTGTGAAGTTTTTTCTATTAATTTATAAGGTGTTTTTAAGCCCTTAAGAAAATTCTCACCCTCTCCCTTGAGCCGATGAAGCTCTCTCTCAAATTTGAGCTCTCTCCCTTTCCCTTGAGCCGAGGAATCTCTCACAAATCTGATAATCGGTTTGGTTAGAGTTTGTAGATTGAATTTTATATCTAGTTATTTGGCTAAATGATTTCTCAGGATTGGAAAGCCGGAAAGGTTATAGATGTTAAGGATGTTGACAATTTTGATCCTAAATTTGAATGGACTCTTCAACACTTGGCTTGGGCTATTGCTGTTAAATGAAGTCCAAATTTGACTACACCCATTCAACTCAAAGAACCCGCGCCCCCAATAGGTAGTTCAATCGGCTGGAACCATGTATAATAAAGCGAAGGTCACTAGTTCGAATCCTTTTTTCCCCTTTTGTGCGGACATGTCAAAAAAAAAAAAAAAAACCGCCCATATAAAATGCCAAAATTCAATTTGACTCGACACAAATGTGAAATGTCTCTTGAGAGGTGCGACAAGATCACGAGCTGGAAGACCAGAAAATCTTACAAAAATGACTGATTCTCATAGGAACAATCTGGTTGCTTGTGGACAGTAAATAAAACATATACAGTCAATCCCAGATATCTCCTACTATCATTCAAACATATAAACTTACAAATGTATAAGGTTTGTAATGAAGTGTACATAAGAATAATCATGTAATTAAATGAGTTATTCTAGAAAAAGAGGCAGTAAACAAGTACAAAATCATTTCATAGAGTAATAATATATTATAAATAAGTACGTCATTGGAATTAATTCATTTAAATTAAAAATACAAATTAGAATTCAGTTATAGGTATTTATTAGGGTAAAGTCCACTTAACCCCTTCAAACTACCACCCAAAGACAATCTACCCCCAAACTATCAATTGCGACAATTTATCCCTCAAACTACCAAAACAATGACAATGTAACCCCAATTTTAAGAAAATGACAAAATTACCCTTACTAAAATAAAAACAAAAATACTAAATTTTTATTTTTCTTTTTCAAAATTTTAATGGTATTTGTCTTATTGAAAAATTACGTAGGGGTAATTTCTTCATTTTGCTAGCATTGGGGGATACACTGTCATTGTTTTGGCAGTTTGGGGGGTAAATTGTCATAATTGATAGTTTGGGGGGTAGATTGTCATTAGGGTGATAGTTTGAGAGGGTTAAGTGAATTTTACCCTATTTATTATGACTTATTGATTTATAGTGTTGTATGACATATTGTGGCCATGTGGGAGACAGGGTCATGGGTCTATTGGAGCTAATTGTATTTTTTTCCATTAAGTCTCTCTTTGTGCTAATGTAAATTAACTATTGGTTTTCGGCCTCAGTTATGGATTTATTTATTTGAAAATAAAACATGGGTCAAAAGATTTATTATTTAAGTGGCTAAATTATTTGGAGATGATTGGGCTTATGAATTAAATGATCATTGGGCTTAGGTATTTAATTCCCATAGCCTATAGGCTTAGGCAAGAGCTTTGGGCTCAAAAGATATAATCCTACAAGCTTAAGCAGAGTTAAAAGAGCATTGGGCTTAAGTGATAAAACCAAAGCCCAAGCATGTGAACAAAAGAAAATGAATTTTCTCCCCATGGCTGTGGGGCAAGGGAGGAGTTTTTCCTCCCTTGCCCGGCCACCTTGTGAGACCCAGGAGGACTGGTAATCCTAGTCCCACTTGTATTCCTATGTTTTCCTTTCCTACTTCTTCAAGTAATTCAGAATATATAAATAAGGATTCCATAGAAAAGCAAAAATACACAATAGAGTGTTAAGAGAGAAATATTTTCTTTAGCTTTTGCTTCCAGTTATTCTCTAGTTCTTGACAATAATTTTGTGAGATCATACTCAGTCATGTTTAGTCATCAAGGAAAATATCTAATGAATGAATTTATTCCTCAAAAACTTCAAGTTCTTCAAGAACACGAAGAACGTGAAGAACAAAATATCATGTTCGAATCACTATTCAACATGAAGGAAGATTTTTATCCAGAATTATACAGTTTTACACCTCCATACTTAGGAGAAGCTGAATTATCATGTAAGTAACACAAACCTGTGTTTTAATTTTAATCTAACCATATTTCTTTTGAAGTTAAAAGTTTCAGGAATTAACTTTTTTCTGGTGTGCGCTCCCTCAAAGCTATAGGATCCCGACACAACCTTCACTCAATCCATTTAAATAAGTGGGTAACAGGACATAAACAACTTAATAAATTGCTCATGTTGGGTTTACCCAACCCAACCCAGCTTACATAACACATTTAATAAATAAGTCGTATTGGGTTGATGGAAAAACGACCAATTTGACCTGTTTCGACTTGTAAATGATTTTAAATGAAAAAAATTAATTCATTTGAATTTTATATGAATTTAAAAATGTATTAAATGAATTTTAGCCTTTTAGGATTTTTCTTTTTAATTGGCAATATATATATATATATATATATATATATATATATAGTTCTACGGTCACACTTGGGATAAATGAGTTAACCTGAGGGATTTGACTCGATCTCAATTATAAAAATCCCAACCCACTATTTTTTGTTGTGTATGAAGTCAATATATATATATATATAAAATTGCTAACCCTTAAGTACTTTTACTTGCGGAATACTTCTACAAAGTGGAACAGCTCCTTTTAACATGGTTCTCATAAATAAGAACTCCTTCAACCGCTTTCTCTATTGAATCCTTGAATACAAGATGGAAGAACAAATTACCATCTTGACCAAATTTTTAAAACCTGAAAATACATTTGATAATTACCAAAATTCAGAAAAATAACGTGATTTAGACATGATAAACATCATGTGAAATAATATATCTTGTACATCATACAGAAGAGCTAATAAAATTCAAGGCTGGAAATGCAAATTATCTTGCAATTACTTAATCTCATACAGACAAATTAGGAAGCCATCAAAGATGGAAAATACAAGATTAGAGTTAAATGACAGATGTTAGTTTCTTACATCCAATGAAATTATAAAAGATAGGCAATTTCTTTGGTCAAATAACGTTACTGTTTCACCATGAAAGAACTTTTGCTATTGCACTTGGATTGTCTGTCACCTGCACCTGCACTTTACAGTAGAACTTAGCCAAAGTTGCATCACTTACTACATATAATTAAGATGCAGGCATTGTTGAATACCTATTTATTTATTTATTTTTCTTTTTAAATCTTTATTTTTAATGTATGTTTTCTTTTAGAATTAATCAACCTTCTTAACAACGATTTCATTCCATCTGCTTGTAATATATATACTTCTCCTACATAGAATTTTTTTTTTTTTGCTGGTGCTGGTGCTTTCCTACTAATTAGTTTTCCATAATATCAGTTCCAGTGTCCTCCATTAAACACCGAGTGTTGAAGAGTGAATCTGCTATCCTCTTATTGCTTTTTCCGACAAAAAGACAGGATAAAAGATAAATTACCCTGGCAATTCTAACGAAGATAGAAATTAATTGGCGTTTGTCGGATAGAGTTCATTCATTCATTGGTCTGAATACGAACACACAGACTAAAATAATTTAGAGCCACATATTTGGAAAAGTGCGACAACTCAAAAATGTCCAGTCGCATTTAATAGACAGCGATTACTCTTTCGTTATTTAGCCTGGATTCTGAATAACGCCTTATGAAGTTCCTCTGTGTGTGTGAAATTTTAGCTGAGGGGAAAAAACGTATGAAAGTTGTATGGAAGATCAAACGACAAAATCGCAGCGCATTGAATGAGTTGTCTGCAATATTTTCTCTCGTTCTTTTGTCGTACTGGTCAACATAATAGGCAGACAGGTAGAATATGATCCCATGTGAGTGCTAGTAACGACGCTAGCCAGAGGTCATTGTTCCAGGGTGACTGCAGCCATGACTAATAAGTACATGTTGTAAAATTATTGATGGTACAAAAGGTTTTCTTAATACCAAATAATATTAATTTAAAAATTGAAAATAACATAAATAGAATGTAAGGGATTAAAATTAGAGTAATGACAGATCTGTATAATAATATAAAATTATTTTCCTAGGGGTGCACCTCATTTAATTAAGACAAAGAGCTGATGTGTATAAACCATCTAAGTTAAAATAGGTACTTGCATTGTTCTGTCTTAGTAATAGGTAGGTACATATACAGGCCATAACAAAAGTGCCATTGGCGGCACATGGCGATTACAAAAAAAGTTTCAAAATAACTTATACATAGCGAAAGTTAGGCGAAACAGAATTAGCCAGAATTAGCCTAATACAAAATGGAGGTCCATAATATCTGATATGGGCATGCATATGGATCCTCTTCCTCTTCATCCTATCCTCTATCAAAATCTATGCAATTGTGGGGGTGACACAATTGCACAACAGATATGAGTTCATGGTCTCAGAATATAACGTCTCAGAAATTAATTAAATAGTAATTAACTTCACGGTTTGTCTCACAAGCATATTCCGCAAGGAACAAGTGTAACGCTCTGTGGAAATCAATTAACTAATAATTGACTTCATGGTTTGTCTCTTAACCTTATTCTTCACGAAACAAGATACAATGATCATAACTTCTCCTAAGAAAGACTATAATGAAAGACTTTTAACTACGGGACAGAGATAGCAATAACTAAAATCATAAGTTCATAACCACAATAACCAGAGTAAACATAAGGCATCATAACATAACTAAATCTCCAAATATATCGGTTAAAAACCAATCATCAAAATAATAATACAAGCTAGGATAATTGTTCTAAATACTAAGCCCTACATTTAACTAAATAAAGCACGAAAATTAATTATTTCTAGCAACTCCCCATGAACGGACCCATCCACATCTCGCATGCTCTAGAGCCACACTTGGTCCAAGTCTTCAAAAATTATCTGAAGCAAGTCCTTCATAACCACTAAGTGGTTCCCCTGATCCATCCTAATCTAGGCTAGCTAAACCGTACAATTATACATAATGGAGGGGAAAGAATACAAGGGTTAGTCTAAAGACTTACTGAGTAAAAATGCACATGATGCTTATGCCATTTTAATGATGAACTCAGTTGTTGATAAATTTTTGGAGCATTGTGACATGACAGTTATTCATGAATGCAATATAGATATAATATAATATATGATGTAATCATGGGAATTGATAATAGTTCAACTGTACGATCTACCCAGGATATTACCCCTTTTAGTAGGGTTGGCACTGTCCCGAGAGACTTGTAATACAATGCCGGTGCTACAGCTATTGTACGCTACCGTCCATAACACTAGCAGCCTGACCAAGTTTAATCTCGGGTGGCCCACGCTACTAATGATATACGTCCTGTAGTGACCCACTAAATTAAGGTTGCGCTGGTCACGAAACAATCATTGGATCCAAAGCCCATATAACACATCCACAAACACATTTGACCATAGATTTCACATGTATAGTAAGCCTATGGCCGTTATCTGGTACGTACCAGTGTACCATGTCATATGATGTAATTAATCTTATCTGTCTTTTACATGCATGCTCTTACAAATCTTATCATATTCGTTATCTTGATTAAGCAACATATTTTTATAAAATGTAGAGTTCATGGCATATCAAAATGTGTTTCATGAGAGTTGGAAAAATGCATGTTTGGTACACAAAATAATCATGTAATGTGGGAAAATAATTACTAGTATCATGTGAGTTCATACTCATTTAGGTCATATAGTACCTCCAAAAATCACTCCAGTGTATTGTTGAATTTTAATGTACTCACAAGTGCACGAATCGTTTTGCAATATAGGTTTCGCAAGTGCGAGGTCGATCCCACAGGGAATTGTGTTTTGGAAAACAAATTATATCTAAACTAATTAAACCTTAACCTAGTTTCGAAAAAGATTTGATTTTTGGTTTCGAAAATAGAACATGAACTAAACAAAGTTAAATTAAGGGTTAAATACTAAATACCCACTGGGGTCAAGTAAAAGATTAATTTGGTCTATTATCAAAACCACAGGGACCTCCTGTGAGAAAAATAAAAAACTTGGAGAGAAAAAATAAAGTAATGAAACCCAGGGGGGTATTTAGTATTTAACCCTTAAATTAATCGAAAGATAAAACACTAAGGTTTTGGAATCCACACCCACCAAATCATAGCAACACATTCTCATATTTATCAATATATATCCGAAGTTCTCACATTAAAAATCTTATGTATGTTCTACTACGTTTCAAAAATTAATTAAATCATTCAATAAATCCATTCTTTGCACAAATTACAAAAGATATCCAGTTTAAACCAAATCAATGTATCCTTAGAACGAAACACAATCAATATCCAATATTTCGATAAAAGAAAACCCGAACAATCAATTAAATGAAATTATCTCAAATCATCACGTGTATCTGTAAATCACAATAGATATCCAAGAATCATCTCAATAATTAAATTGAAGTAGAACAATTGAAATATTAAAACCCATAAAGTAGGATAATATTAACTTACATGAAAATATTGTTGCTCTTCATCGGTGAGGCTTCATCCTCAACCTTAGTTGACAATTTAGTTACACATAACTATGAAAATAAATCTTAAACCTAAAGAAAAACAAAGCTAAAAGTTAGAAAAGGTGTGAAATTTCGGACTTAGTCTCCAGTCTACTTTTCTTGAGACTTAGCAGTCTATTTAAAAGGGTTTCTAGGGTTTTAAACCCTAAAAATAGTGCTGGTACTTAGTTGTCAGACGAGTGCGCTCAATCGCATGGTCAATGCGTGATAAGTGTTAAAATATGCATATTTTAATCCCTTAATTTACATATGTTAAGCTCTTAGTTTTGTTATTATTTGATGTTTTGTTTACTTTTTGTGTTTTTTTTTATGTTTTTAGGGTTTTTGAAGAAAAGCAAGTGTTTCCAACAAGTTTCAGACTTAAAAGACAAATTGGGAAATAGCTGGAAGCCATAAGATCGATCACAGCCAATCTAGGCTCGAGTGCAAGATAGCCAGGATCGAGCGCACCAACACTCGATCATATATCAAGCAGGCGTGAGTGAGCATACATTTGAGAGCCCAACACAAGGATCGATCGCAGGAGTGCGATCGAGCGCACCAACCTCGGATTGAGAGCACTTGCGTGGCTCAGATGAGGAAAGTGTCCTTTTCCACCTCAGCTTAGGTTTCCAGTCTCCTAGTTGGATTGGTAAACTAACCTACGATTATATTAGGGTTTCTAGGTCCTCCCTAAGCTTATAAATAGACCTCTAAGCCTCTAGGAAATGTGGAGAAAAATGATCAAGCTATGGAAAGGAACTGAAGGCTAGATTAGGAGGAGTTTGGGTTTTTCTTCTCTTCCACCTTTTATTTTGTTATGTAGTTTATATTTTAATAAAGGCTAGATTGAAGCCCTAATCATGTCTTTTTAGGATTTCAATTACGCCTTTGCTTCAAACATACTTTGGTATTTTAATTGATTAATTCCTGGTTTACTGAATTCCATATATGCATATGGTATGGATTTGTTAATTAAGTCAATTTAGATGACCGAGTTTTGGGCTTAGTAAAGTGACAAAAGAACCCCATCACGGGTTCTTGGCTTAACCAACATTGGAAACTAGGAGTAGATACCATGCCTAGTTCGCTGCTTAAGAAAATCAATAGCTGAAGGAGTAGATACCATGCCTAGTCGTTGCTTAAGGAAATCAATAGCTAAGGGAGTAGATACCATGCCCTTAGGTTGGCAAGCATTAAATATACCGTATGATTCGAATATTGGCATATTGTTATCTTAATTAGTCTGATTAGTGGTGGATATCAAAATCGTAATCCTTTTTAGTCTTCGTTTATCTTTTATGTTATTCCTTTGTTTCAATTCTATTCGTGACAGTCTATTATTAAATAGGAAATCAAATCTAAGCATAAGTTACCGATCATCGTGGGAATGATGTATTTGCCTCCTATATTATCGTTGAATCTTGTGCACTTGTGAGTAAAACATAAATACCAAGTATTCGCCTATTAATTTATGTGGGTATTTGGCACAACAGTGCGCTTGATTGCACTCGTGCATGAGATCTTCCTCCTGCGGCGCAGCGCTCGTGCGTTGATGCTTGCTCGTGGACGTGGGTGCGCTCGAGCGCAACCCTGCTGGGCTAGAGCGCAAGGTTGTGTGCTTGATCCCACTTCCTCGGATGGTACTTTCTCCAGCTTTCTTCCAAACTTTGCATTTTTCACCTTTACTCCACAGTTTTTCCTTTAACAAAACACTAAAAACACAAAACTAATACAAAACATTAGATTATAATACGGCTAAAGGATTAACAAATGTAAATTAGGGGGCTCAAATATACAATATTTGACACTAATCACAGTGGTTCCACACTCTCCAAATCTGTGAAAGGCCATTTTAGTTCTACGTTCGAGCTAAACCGAACTATAACCGTAAGACATAAAAAAATAGAGGTTGATGTTTGAACATTCGGCCAAGCTAGGCCAACGTTTGGGTTTGAGGCCGAACATTCGACCATAATGTTCAGGGCAAAAATCCCATCTTGACCAAATAGGTTCCTAAACAGTTCTAAACTGGTTCTAAGGTTACAAGAATGATTCTTAACATATTCTTAACATATTCTAGTTCAAAATAACATCACCATGCAACAAGAAATACGCTAAACAATAATAAAATGGGGTAAAGGGTTAAATTCACTTTACCCCCTTGAAGTTTCAGGGGTTTTTCAATTGAAATCCCAGTGTTTAAAATTGGCAATGTACCCCGTAATGTTTCAAAAAATTTCAATTCAGAGCCTCCGTTACTAATTTTCGTCTAATTGGACAGAAATCATCCCACGTGCATCTCACGTGGGATTTTGATGCCCTTTATTCCAATTTTGCCCTCACTAAAACCTATGAAATTATGTAATTATCCTCAATTTCATAGGTTTTAGTGAGGGTGATTACATAATTTCAT
Source organism: Corylus avellana (assembly GCF_901000735.1). Classification (NCBI taxonomy): domain Eukaryota; kingdom Viridiplantae; phylum Streptophyta; class Magnoliopsida; order Fagales; family Betulaceae; genus Corylus; species Corylus avellana. The sequence continues at coordinate 12,492,877 of NC_081548.1, read as the reverse complement.
AGGTTTTAATGAGGGCAAAATTGCAATAGAGGGCATCAAAATCCCACGTGAGACGCACGTGAGATGATTTCCTACCAATTAGATGAAAATTAGTAACAGAGGGTCTGAATTGAAAATTTTTGAAACATTAGGGAGTACATTGCCAATTTTTAACTATTGGGGTTCGAATTGAAAAACTCCTAAAACTTCAAGGGGGTAAAGTGAATTTTCCCCAACGGTAAATCATGCTAAAATCAAGGTTAAAACCTAGAAGGACAATATAATCCTCAAAAACTCCAACCAAACCATGGAATACAATCTAAGGAGAGTAACAACTAAGTAAAACACGAAGTAGGTCAAGAAGATTACCTCACTTGAGCAAGACTTCAAAGAAAATCTTCCCTCTTCCCTCAAAACTCACCAAATGCTCAAGCAAGGTTTCTCTAGGGCTCAGAAGACAGATTGGGGTTTAGAGGGTCGTGGGAGGGGGAGGTGGTTTTGGTAGGCTTAGAAAATAAGGGATTACTGCTATGACTATCTGCAGTGCAGTGAACATTCAGTGGTCCATGGCCGAATGTTCGATATACTATGTATACAGTGTTTCAGGGTTACAGGCGTACGTTCAGTGATTACTCATTGGGTCAAAGTTGGGTCAACAAATGTTCGGCGTGGTCCCCTCGCGAATGTTCGGTGTACTATTTACTCAATAGTTTCTTGGTTTTGGTTGTGAACATTTGGTGGTCTTACTGACAAATGTTCGGTCTGTTAGTACTTTTGTTGGCTAAATTTGGTGATCTAAATGTGAATTCCTCTCGGTTGAAGTGTCTAAAGAAAGAGGCAGTGTGGTTCGTTCGAAGGACCATTTACAGCCGTTCAAACAAGGAGCTTCTAGTACTAAATCCAAAGAGCTCTATTTATAAGTCGTTCGAACGTGAAACCGTCCAGTACTAAAACTCAAGAGCTCTATTTGCAAGCCGTTTGCAGGCCGTTCGAACGGAGGTGGTTGAAACTAATTTGCTAAGTGTTTTACACTTATACACTCATTGCTAGAGTTTCTACATGTCAGTAGGATATTTAACCTAGCCGCGTTTGAACGAGGACTTGCACCGTTTGAACAACAATTGCGTAGTGGACAGCTCATGTTCCCACCTAACCAAACAGCCCTTGAATGCTTGCAGGAAACATGGGGTTGTTGGCCATTATGTCCGCTGCGTTCGAACAGAAACATTTACCATTTGAATGGTAGTTGTGCAGTGGACAACTGATGGAGTAAATGCTTGTAGGAATGCAGGGAGAGTGGCTAGCCTCATCCCCACTTCCAACACGTGGGACAGCAGCCATTCGAATGCCTATAGTCACCGATCGAACGCGCAATCAACAAGTTCACCAAACTCAGCTGAAACCTTGTCTCCAAGCTACCTATATATATGAGACTTGGGTTGTTCAGTTTATTAAGGATTTGGAAGGGCAGAAGCACAAAATTGAGAGAACATCCTAAGGTGCATGTGTCATAATCCTTGTGTCTTAAGAGAGTGTTTGTGTTGTATAAGCTTGTATGCTTTTCTCTCTTAGAGTGTTTATATGTTGAGAACTTGTTATTGTGTAATCAACATTTGAGAAGTCAATCGGAGGACCCGGTAAAGGAGATTCACTTCAAGAATATTATGAGCTAGGAGACAAGCTGGAGGCATGTTGATCTTACAGAGCCTAGAAGTTACAAAGAGTTATAAGTGTCCTATTGTCTTTAATCTTTGGAATATTTTCTTATATTGATTTCCTAGATTTGGCTGCCCCAAAGAGGTTTTACTTTTAGAATGATTTCTAAAAGGTTTCCTCTTCGTCACCAAAATATATGTGTTTGCATGATTTACTCCTTTTCATATTTTGGTGATTGATTGTTGATTGCTACATATTTTTAATTCTGCATATTTTGTGATAAACATCTATTCACCCCCCCTCTAGGTGTGTTTGAAATATGTCTATTTACTTTCAATTGATATCAAAGCAGTTTCACTCCGTGAAGGATTAAATTCCTGAGTGAGATCCTTCACTCCATTTTACTGTGAATACTTCTCAATCTAGTATCATTGATTCTGATGAAGAGGTTGATCTTCAAGAAATGTACAACAACCTCTGTGATGAGTATAATAAATTGATCAACTCTTACAAAAAGGTTTCTAAGAAGCTTACAGATGTTGTGCATGAAAAAGAGTCTTTGACGACAAAATGTCTGAATCACATGCCTTAATTAACTCTTTGAAATCTAAAAATTCTATGCTTGTTGAAAAGAATATATCACTTGAGAATGATTTGAAAGAATCTAAGGAACTTTCACATAGATCCTCCAAAGTTAATTTGAAAAGCTTATCTTGTGTTCAAGAACTTGTTTCAAACAAGCCTAATATGACTGTTGATAGGTTGGGTGCCTCTACTTCACATGCTTCTAATTCTGAAAGGAAGACTTTGTTTGTGAAAGTAGATGAAGTCAAGGCTAATATAGTCTATTTGGATAAGAGTAAAATTTCTTGCATGAATAACTATGTTATGCCCAACTCTAAGACCCCATCAAGGAAACAAACTCAAGCTAAGTTTGTTCCTACACGCCACCACTGTGGGATTGTTGGTCACATTAGACCAAACTATTTTCAGTTGAAATACCAAAGACCTTGGAATAAAGAGGCTGTTCCAAAGAAAGAGAAAGGTGGTAAAGCATTGTGTTTGTCTAGATCGAAATCTAGATACATCCCTCCGCATGAAAGACAACCTTCTCAAAGGTTTGTACCCGCCTATCATCATTGTGGCAAAGATGGTCATATTCGACCTAATTGTTTTGAATTGAAACCCCATAAGTATAAAAGTGAGATTTTCTATTCTAGGAACGATTATGAGGCATTGTTCATAATGATGAAATAAGTATTATTAAGGTTAGATGAATTTGATTAGAGTCACAAATCTAGACCTAAGATTACCCAAGTGTGGGTTAAGAAAGATGATACCATTCACCCTTTAAGGGGGAGTGGTAATGATCTCACCTAAAGTTAGGTGAGTCAATAACATGCATAGGATTGGTTTTCTTGCATAGTTTTGCATATCCTAGAGCATGTTGTTTTTCTTTCTTTTGCATTTTTATTTTTGTTTTTTGTATATGCATTGCATTTTTCTTTTTGTGTGCATTTTTCTTTTTCAAAAGACAAAAATATTTTGTTTTAGTTGCCTCCTTCATAATTTTGTCATATGCACCTTGATGGTCCATTAATTTCTCGTGCATTATTCATGGATTTAATTCCTTGAGTCTTAGAATGTTCCTAATATGCATGAGATGAATAATTGTTTCAATGGACTCGTTTTGTAGTTACCTAAAGTCTAAGCTTATATGGTACAGTTTTCCTATGCTTAAACTTTTGTGCACATTTAAGCTTAAATTGAGTTTATTCTTAACTTTAAATGTGAGTTTTGTTAGGTAACTATATAAGGAAGTTTGACTAGTTGTGTCTATCAAATTGACCATACGCTAGTTTAACCTAGGGCTTAAAAATTCCAGCATTCCCCCAATTGTTCTAAGCACCAATGATTAAAGACACTTTCTTAAAGAGAAAAATAGTGAAACAAGAAATCTAAAGATCATATTTCAAAAGGAATTTATTTCACTTGGTCAACACAAATATAAAAATCATTGGGATTCAGGGCACAATCCCCAACACATCTGTATCTTGCTTTTACTATCCACAGTCGTGCGATTAATGCAGTTATTATCCGTTATCTGCATTTGAGTTAATGAGTGTTTTGGACCTTGAAGTTGTAATTCACTAACTTTTGCTTGCTTCTAGTATATATATATATATATATATATATAATTGGACATTATTATTCAAATTAAAGTTGCTAATCATTTTGCCAAAAAAATTCCATCTCATATATTATTTAACTTCCTATATTATCTATAGTTAGAGACGAGAAAAACATTTGAAAAGATAAAAATAATAAAGGAAGAACATATAAGGCAATTAAATCATAACAAATCAATAGAGTTTCCCAGCTGTGAAATCCAACATTACAAATCTAGCAAATTAAGAAACCTAAATTACAAATCTAGCAAATTAAGAAACCTAAATTACAAATCCAACATATGTAGTAAATATATAAAAAAAAACATATCTATTATATATAAAGGAAATGCAGAGGCGGTTATTATTCGCATCCGCATACCCTAAACCCGCTATCTGCATCCGCATTTGTCGATACTGGTTTTTGCTATCCGCATGTGCAGATAGCAGCTAAGTACGGATAGCAAATGTGGGCGGTTATTATCTGGCCAAATTTTCACCCCTATCGGCCATCACTTCAAGTGATGCCATAGTCAAGGGTTGGATCCATTGCTAATACCCATTAAGGTGCAATTACGAGTTAAACATGATAAAACAAGAAGATCATGTTGTACCTCCAACAACAACAAATCCAGACAATAAGACAATAACAATTAAACATGCACAGTGTAGATTAAATCATCACAATCATAGCACAATAACTTGTTTGCGAAATGTAAGAACTTTTGGACGAATCAAAAGTAAAAACTACTCCGGGGCAACCAAACCTGGGAAATTACTATACAAAGAACCAGATTACAGACATTTGCAAATACTTAACAAACTCTTACAAGTCTTTATACTCTAAAAGACAACAAGCTTCCTTGCTTGCCACCTAGCTAACCATCTTCGTTGAGTGACTCTCCTCACTGACCCTCTAGTAGACTTCTTCACAGATATAGAATGATTGGTTGTAGATGATGGAACGATCAACACATTGAGAGAAGGATAGCAACTTCCGAGAATCCAACTACCGAGAAATTTGCTTAGAGAAAAATCTTGAGACTCTGAAAAAAAAAAAAAGACTCAAAAAGTCTACAGCGAACAGTGTTACATGAAATGGAACTTATAGATGTGAAATTTCAGTCATCACGTCTTAATGGGATTCATTTTGTGTTAAGGCACAAGGAACATAAGACGAAGATCTTGTTGGGAATAGGATTGCAAATCAAAATATTTCCATAGCGGAATAATCAAATTCTCATGCCCAATATCTTTTTATGAAGAACATGTGAAGCATAGTTGTTATTTAAAATTAAAGCGCAAGAACGAAGAACACTTACTTGGATATCAATGGCCACTCCTGGCTTTGGGCAAAATTCCTTTTGCTTCTCCAAGAACATGTTCTTTCTTGTTCAAGAACAAGAAGAACAAATTCTTCTTTCTTCAAGAACACGAAAAACAAGTTCTTATTTCTTTAATAACACGATAGATCTCAAGGATGATGAGACCTCTAGATCTTCTCACCAATGACTGATAACAACCAAGGGAGTGTGGGCTCTTCAAATCTTAAACTTTTATTCTTTGTGAGTTGACACAAGAACTATTAATTTTTAGAGAGTTTCTGAAAATTAATTATCAAGAGAACTGGATAGGATGAATGAGTGATTTGAGAGCTCAGGCTCTTCTCTATTTATAGGCTAAGCATGGAAGCAGAGTTTCACAGGGGCAAAAAAGTACTCCAAGGAGCACTAAGAGTAGCATGGATGGCTAGGGCTTTGTTGTAGTCACCATGCTACATGCCACATGGGCCAAGGAGAATATCCCCCTGGTCCATGCGCCGCCTAGCCTAGGGCCAAGGAATTTTCCCTGGTCTTATGTGTTCCACTTATGCTCATTGAGCCTCTATGTTTCATCCCAAGCCACACTACACCATATCTCTCTAACCCATATTTTAAATAAATAAAACATTTAGTGCAATAAATAAGAAAATTTTATTATGGTTAAATTACATCAGCTTGGTGAGGGTGCTAGAGGGAAAAATATTATTGGCTTAAATATGTTCGTAACCATGTCTTCTTGACATTTATTACGCAATAATATTTTAATCACAATTCATTCCATTAAATAGATGTGACTGCACTCCAATAAATATTTTTGACTAAACAATTAATCCCTTTTACTTACTAAATGTTGACTTATGATTACTTCACGAAATATTTTTTAGCAGAATTAAAGCTAAGGATACTGCCACTTAATTCTCTACTTCTTTATGCTTGAGTCACTGATTTTACATTATTCCCATACTTGTGCAAAGCACATGTATATATTTTGGTATGGCAACCAAAATTCTTCGGCCTAAGACTTTGAGAATATTATCCATAAAATCTAAAACAAGGGGAAATTTCTTAACTCTTTGTTTTCTGACAAAGGATTTGGATTCTCTCTTGAAAAAGGCTTTCCCACAATGTTTCATGTGATCACCCAATGTATTGACGTTGATATATCACTGGGGTCGTGTTCTACCCCTAAATCGAATGCATAAGCAATTTATATAACCAAATCAAACGCGCAAGCAGTTTAAATAAGGAAAATAAATAGCTATGCTTAATAATAAACCAACACAACAATAAAGAACATCCACACAACCGCAATACATGATTTGTTGATGACGTGGAAAACCCTTAGAACCAATCAAAGGGAAAAACCACTCCGGGGCAGCCAAACCTGGGAAATCACTATACGAAGATTCAGAGTTACAGACTTGATGATACTCATTCCCTGGAAGATCTCTAGACTTAGTAAGAACAACAAGCTTCCCAACTTGTCTCCATCCTGACCTTGTTCATTGAGTGCATCCCCATACCGACCCTTTGGTAGACTTCTTTGCAGTTGCGTGATGTGTATGTCATGGTTTGAAATCATCACAAAAACCCCAAGTAAGCGAGACAGCATGAAGCTTTTTAGGCAGCCTTACTTGGTACAAACAACGGTGAAGGGTATCACTTCCATGAGTGATAGTAGCAACCCTTTCTTTACCGGGACCTTCCAAACTCAAAAGAGTATAAATGGAAATGGAAAGGTTCAAAGAGTTCTGAAAATAAGACAGGTATTTATAGATCTGTAATTTTACTTCTTTCTATCTTAACAGGGATTATCTTCCGTTAGGACGGGAGGGCTAAAATCTGATATTTTGAATCATCCTCATCATAAGGGGAGTTAATCCTCGTTAAGACGCAAAGAGTAAAAAGTCGATCTAAATACCTATCATGAGCCTGTCCTAACGAGACTTTTGGCGAGAAATAGTCGCTTCAGTTTCAATTCGGTTACATGCCCATCTAGATGCAACTCTTGATGAGGAAACAGTAACTTCCCTTACACGCCCTGTTCAGGCGCAACTCATTACGAGGAAATAGTAACTCCCCGTTACATGTCTCATCCTAACGGCACTCTTGACAAGGAAACAATAGTCTCTTCACACAGTCCCGTTATGAGCCTGTTCTGACGCCCTATCCTGCGGGGAAGCCAAAGAACTCTACCAAACATCCAATCTTAACCCTACACTTGGGGAAGAATGAGAAATTACAAACAAATGTTTTGATCATTAAATAAGGCCAAACTAAACCTAACAATCTCCCCATTTGGCTATTTAATGACGAAACCCAAAAACATCAGAGATAACAACAATTACAAGTAAATAACAATTTACAGCCCCAACCCCAGCCTAACAAACCACTACTAGACTATGGTTGATGGAATATGCTAATGTACCTGTTCTTTAAAAACAATAACAAACTCATTACAAGCATAACATTAAAACATACAGTGGAAGACACCTCCAACACTATCATCTAAAAACCTACTCATATGAGTTTGTATCAAGAAAAACATATAACCCATGTTATATATAAACTCAAAATATCACAATAGAAGAAGCATATAACCCATGTTATATGTAAGTCACAAAACCAAAGAGAAGAACTTATAATCCATATTATATGTACCACACAAGAGTGTGTGAACAATACAAAAGGCACACAAGCCATATTATATGCAAGTCATAATGTCAAGACAATATAATCAAAGAGAAGTACATATAAACCATATTATATGCACATCACACAAGAGTTCATGAACAATATAAAAGACATACAACCCATATTGTATACAAATTATAAAGTCACGAGTCAAAACAACATAATAAAGGAGAAGCATACATGACCATGCTTGTGAGATATGTTAAGTGCTAAAATATTCATATTTTCAACCCTTAACTTACATGTTTTAATCCTTTGGTTTTAGTTAATTAGGTCATTTTAATTCCTTTTTGTGTTTTCCCTACTTTTGTAGGCTTTTGGAAGAAAATGAAGTAAATTTAGAAGATTTGGGCTCAAAGAGAGCAGATGGTAAAAATTGGAGCCCCTGACACTGCGATCAATCACAGGTTCCCTACGATCGAGCGCAGTACCAGAGAAGACACAACATGAAATAGGCCACAAGCGCACAACAGAAGAGGCTCGATCGCAGACTTACGATCGAGCGCACATGGGTTGTGATCGATCACACCCGTGTGCAGGAGACACATCAAAGCTGCAGCCAGATTGCTAATATTTTAATATTAGGGTTTTCCAACTCCCAATTGTAATAGGTTTTGAAACCCTACGAAATTCCTAGGCTTACTAGTTTGTCAAGGACTTCTAAAGCCTATAAATTGATCGTTAAGCCTCTAGAGTAGGTATACTTTGTAAGGAAAAGAATAGGAGCTCTTCAAGTTCAAGTTTTGAGTTTATTCTTTTCCTTTCTTTTCTTATCTTTTATGAAGATGTTTAACATCAACTCTATGTGTAACTAATTTTATTAGTAGGGCTAGATTGAAGCCCTAGTTATGTTTTGTTAATATTCAATATTGGCGCCTTTGTGATGATCTTGTTATGATATCTAACTTGATTAATATAAGTAACAAAAGTAATCCACACCGGGTTCTTGGGTTAATCAACATAGAGAACCGGGAGTATACACACATGCCCTAGGCCTTGTGTGTTTGTCGATTTTCATAGAACATATGATTTTCTAAAGAACAACTTAGTATACACCATGCTAAATCCTTTAGGAAAGAAAAGAGTTAGAGTATACACCCATGCCTAACTCGTTGCTTAGGGAAATCTATAGCTTAAGGAGCATACACCCATGCCCTTAGGTTGACAAACATTAGATAGGCATAACTTGATCAAAACATTGGCATATTGATTTATTAGCTTAATATAATTAGTGGTGGATATCAAAGCCCTACCTTTTTATCATTATCAATTTAAATCTAATCTCTTGTTTTATTTTACTTTGGGAATTGATTTTAAGACAAGATTCAGCAGTCCTTGTGGGAATGACCCCGTATTTGCACACTATACTACTATGTTGACCTTGTACACTTGCGGGTAAAATATCCAATTATTTGCCTATTAATTTAGGTAGGTAATTGTGAACAACAAGTTTTTGCAGTTGCTGGGGATTGCTGCGAATTTTGTTTAAAATTATTTTTCTTTAGTTGTGTTATTTTAATTTTTAAATTTCAATTTTGTTTTTGTCAAAAATATTTTCTGTTGAGATGGAAGATTGGCAAGAGAATCCAATTTGGCCAAGACCATTAGAGGCAAATCCACCACCGGTGCTGAGACCGATGAAGCAGGCATTCGTTCCAGCAAGCGTCCAGCAACCCTCATGCATAGCATATCAACTGGAGGTGGAAGGCAACTATTATATTTCTCCTCAAATCCTTAATGCATTGACTCACTTCAGAGGCACAACTACTGAGGATCCCAACTTGCATCTTAAAGAAATCTTTGATTTATGTAAGTTGCAGCATGTCCAAGGCCTAACTCCAGAGAGACTCAGGTTAGTTGTCTTTCCTTTCTCTTTGAAAGATAATGCTAAACTGTGGTATAATTCTTTGCTTGTAGATTCCATCCATACTTGGGAAGAATTAGCCACCAAGTTTCTGAAGAAGTTTTTCCCAGCTCAAAAGACAAGGCAACTTAAAAGGGAACTTCAAATGTTCCAACAACAAGATGGAGATCTATTCTTTGAGGCATGGGATCACTTCAATTCATTGCTTCTAAAATACCCACATCACAACATCCCTCAAGATGATTAGGTACAAATTTTCTTTGAAAGTTTAGATGATACTAACAAGGGTATTGTTGATACAGCTTGTGGAGGTATGCTGATGGAAAAGAGCAGTGAGGAAGCCATAGGGATCTTTGAGATATTGAGTGAACACACCCAACAATTCTCATCCAGAAGGAGGCAAGGTGTAGGGAGCAAAGGCATGAATGAAGAGAATAGCGGAGTGCAAAATCAGATGGTTGCCATGCGGAAGATATTAACTATGCTTGTAAACTCCATGACTACTTAGAACATTTCTCCCAGTCAGCCAGCCACCCAATTCCAGGTATGTGCCATATGTTCTCAAGTAGGTCATACTACTGAAACTTGCCCTTTATATTCATCTGCTGATCAAGAGCAAGCATACTATGTTGGACAAAACAATTACCCCCACAAGAACAATCCATACTCCAACACCTGCAAGCCAGGGTGGCAAAACCACCCTGATTTCTCATGGAGTAATAATCAGAACCATCAAGGGCAGCAGAGGAATTCCAACAAGCAAGCCAACCAATTCAAGAGTCAAATTTGAACAAACTGGAGAGTATGATACACACCCTGGTGACTTCACAATGGCAATTTGTGAATGAGCAGCAGCAAACCAATGCCAAGCATGAGTCCATTCAAAGGACTAAGCAAACTGTTCAAAGATTGGAAACAAATGGGACAAATGGCAAAGGAGCTGAGTGAAAGAAAGCAGGACGAAATCCCAGCCCATACAATACCCAGTCCAAGGGGTCACCAGCAGTTGAAAGCAGTCATAGTTCTTAGGAATGGCAAAGTCATTGGAACTGAAGAGCCACCTCAAGCAACTCCAGAAGGACCATCAACTTCTAAGGTAAACAAAATGGAGAAGGTAAATGCACCCCCCTTTCCTCAAAGATTAGTCAAACCAAAGAAAGAAAAGCAACTCATGGATATTTTTGAGACCTTGAGGAAAGTAGAAATCAACATTCCTTTATTAGATGCAATTAAACAGATTCCTTCATATGCTAAATTTTTAAAGGATTGTTGCACTAACAAAAGGAAGTTTCAGGAGTATGAGACAGTGGCATTAACAGAAGAGGTAAGTGCAGTCTTGTTAAGAAAATTACCACCAAAGCTAACAGATCCAGGTAGTTTTACCATTCCTTGCAGGATAGGAGACCATTCTTTTGAAAAGGCACTACTGGATCTAGGAGCAGGGGTGAATTTCATGCCTTACACTGTATATGAAAAGCTAGGAGTGGGGGGGCTTCAACCAACCTCTATCACCTTGCAATTAGCAGACAAAAGCATCAAAAGACCAAGAGGTATACTTGAGGATGTTTTGGTAAAGGTAGGTACATTTATTTTACCTGCTGATTTCATTGTATTGGATGTGGAAGAATCCCCTATGCCATCACCTTTACCTATTATCTTAGGAAGACACTTTATGTGAACTGTTGATACTACAATAAGTGTGAAAAAGGATATTGTGAGCATGAAGGTAACTGGTAAGACAATATATAATAAGCGCCGAATGTTGCACATTCAAGCCCCTTATTTTACATATGTTAATTCCTTAGCATTGTTATTTGTTTGATTTTGTTTTATTTTTGTGTTGTAGGTCTTATTTGACAAACCATTGAAAATTGGGTTTAAAAGGGCAAAAAGCTGGGCATTCTGGATCTTGGATCGAGCGCAGCTACTCCTGAGCTCGAGCGCAAGTGCGGCCAGGGACCGAGCGCATGCCAGCGCTCGTGCGCATAATAGCTAGGCTCGAGCACACAAAACGTCGGATAGAGTGCACTCGGGCGTGTATTGCACAGCAGCAATCCTTTTCCAGCATGGATTTGGTTTTCAATCTCCCAATTGGACTGGGAGACTGACCTCCGGTTTTATGAGGGTTTCTAGGGTTTTTAGGATTTTCCTAATGCCTATAAATAGGGCTCTAAACATTGTCAACAGACACACCGCTTTCTAGAGTTTAAATTTCAGTAAATTGTCTGTGAAGCTTCGAAGATCATGAGCGGCTAAACCCAATTGTGGGGTATTGATGTAACCCTTTCCAAGCACAACGGTTTGATTGTATTTAATTTCTAGTTTTTCAATTTATGCATGTTGATTGTATAACTCTGAGGATTGCTACAATTGATTTCTGTTCTTTATCTTAAATGCAATTGTTCTTTAATTCCAATTCAATATTAGTAAAATTCTTATCTTGTCTTAGAAATTATTTTACTATTATTGAAATCAAATCATTCTTATTTTCTGTGATTATAAGAATGATGGTTATACAATGGTTCTTAATTGGCATGCAATCAATAGGGTTAGATAAACCATACCTAGGAAAGACGGATCGTACTACACCCTAGTTTAGTGTAATTTAGGTAGACGATCCATGCCAACCGAAGATGGGTTATGCTATTCCGTTGAGTGTATGAAATTATTTTCATATGTTTTCTTGTTTAAATTATAACATGCATAGAATGAATTGCTAGAATTAAATATGGTTAACCATTGATGTGCGGATCATGGTGAAATCAATACCCTACTCTCTTTCTCTCTCTCTCTCTCTCTCTCTCTCTCTCTCTCATATATTTACTCTCTTGATTTTCATGCACTTTGAAATTACACAACAAATCATTCTTTTTTGAATTAAGTTACTTTAATCTTTCAAATTTTGATAGTTAAACCCCTGTAGTCCTTGAGGTTCGACACCCTCATTATAGCCCTATCCTACGAGATTCGTTCTATTGCGAGTGGTAATTTTATAATTGATATTTTTGGTCACAAAACTACCACATCAATAGAGTTCAAAATATTCGATGCATTGAAATTACCTCAAGAAGATTTAGAATGTTTTGATGTTCGTATGATCCAAGATGTTAGTGAGATAGTTTTGCAGGACCAACATAAAGATCTGTTGGAGGCCACCCTCACCCATAGTTTCACAAGGCAGGACATTGAGCCAGAACCTGAAGATGTTACTGATGACATCATTGAAACAGTGCATCACCTTGAGGCCTCTCCAAAATACTCAAGTAAGTATACTCCTCCCTTTGAGATTCTTGAGCCTACCAATACCTCTCTTATTCCTTCTATTGTCCAGGCACCCAAGCTGGAATTGAAGCAATTGCCAGAACACCTAAAATATGCATACTTAGGAGAAAATAAGACACTACTAGTCATCATTGCTGCAAATCTGAGTAGTGGGGAAGAAGAAAAGCTGTTGAGAATTCTTAGAGAACATAAAACCGCTTTAGGGTGGACCATTGCTGACATCAAAGGAATAAGTCCAGCTAAGTGCATGCATTAGATCTTCCTTGAAGACAAAGCAAAGCCAACCAGGGATGCACAGAGAAGACACAATCCTCACATGAAGGAGGTAGTTAAGGCAGAGGTCTTAAAACTGCTAGATGTGGGCATCATCTATCCCATCTCAGACAATAAATGGGTCAGTCCAGTCCAAGTAGTGCCAAAAAAGAGTGGGATCATAGTGGTGAAGAACAAAGATGATGAGCTGATACCCACAAGAGTAACCACTGGGTGGAGGGTATGCATTGATTACAGAAGACTGAACAAGGTAACCAGAAAAGACCATTTTCCATTACCTTTCATTGATCAAATGCTAGAGAGGTTAGCTGGCCATGGCCACTATTGTTTCTTGGATGGGTACAGTGGCTATAATCAGATTGCAATAGCACCAGAAGATCAGAAGACCACCTTCACATGTCCTTTTGGCACATTCGCCTACAAAAGGATGCCATTTGGCTTATGTAATACCCCAGCCACATTCCAGAGATGCATGATGAGCATTTTTTCAGACATGGTGGAGAAAACCATTGAGGTATTTATGGATGAATTTAGTGTTTTTGGGTCTAGTTTTGATGAATACCTCCACCATTTGAAGAATGTTCTCAAGAGGTGTGAAGAATGCAACCTAGTGCTCAATTGGGAAAAATGCCATTTCATGGTTCAACAAGGCATTGTATTGGGTCATGCTCTTTCAAGCAAGGGCATTGAGGTCGATAAGGCCAAGATAGATATCATCTCCAAACTTCCCCCACCTCTGACAGTAAAGGGGGTTAGGAGTTTTCTTGGACATGCCAGATTCTATAGAAGGTTCATCAAGGATTTCTCCAAGATCTCTAGACCCCTCTGTGCATTGCTAGGGAAGGAGGCCAAGTTTGAATGGACTAAAGAATGCATGACTACTTTCAACACACTGAAAAAGCTGCTCACATCTGCACCAGTCATGCGGGCACCTGATTGAAGTATACCGTTTGAGCTCATGTGTGATGCCAATGACTTTGCCATAGGAGCTGTCTTGGGTCAACGAATCAAGAAGGTACCTCATGCCATTTATTACACTTCTAGAACATTGAATGATGCCCAGCTAAATTATTCTACCATTGAGAAAGAATTATTAGCTGTCATATTTGCTTTGAAGAAGTTTAGGTCGTACCTAATTGCTTCTAAGGTTATTGTATTCACTAATCATGCTGCGTTGAGATATTTGTTTGCCATGAAAGATGCCTAACCTAGATTGATTTGATGGGTATTATTACTACAAGAATTTGACCTTGAGATTAGAGACAAGAAGGGCAGTGAGAATGTGGTGACGGATCACATATCCAGATTACTCCACAAGGAGGAAGGAGATGAGCTCCCATTGAATGAAATTTTTCCAGATGAGCAATTGTTTGCAGTTGATATCCAACTCCCATGGTATACAGATATAGTGAATTATATCACTGTCAAGGTGTTTCCTCCAAGTATGTCTAGCCAAGAAAGGAAAATGTTAATATCCATATCTAGACAATACCATTGGGATGACCCCTATTTGTTCAAATTCTACCCTTATCAAGTCATTAGAAGGTGTGCCCCAGAAGAAGAGCACTTGAGTATTTTGCAGCACTGTCATCAGTTTGCTTGTAGTGGACACTTTGGGGCCAAGAGAACAGCGCTTAAGGTATTACAATCTGGTTTTTATTGGCCTAATGTGTTTAAAGATGCTTTCTTGTTTTGCAGCTCTTGTAATAGATGCCAAAGGACAGGTAACATCTCATCCATAAATCAAATGCCACTGCAAAATATTCAAGTTGTAGAGCTCTACGATGTCTGAGGTATTGACTTCATGGGACCATTTCCTAACTCATTCGGTTATTTATATATTCTTGTGGGTGTGGATTATGTGTCTAAATGGGTCGAGGCTGTCCCCTCAAGAACTAATGATCACAAAGTGGTTGTGAAGTTTTTGCAGGAGAACATCTTTGCTAGATTTGGGACACCTAGGGCAATCATTAGAGATGGGGGAGCCACTTCAACAACTATACCTTTGCCTCTGTGATAAAGAAGTATGGCATCTCTCATAAGGTTGGCACTCCATACCATCCCCAAACCAGTGGCCAAGTGGAGATCAGCAACAGAGAGATCAAAGGTATCCTTGAAAGGACAGTGAACCCCAATAGAAAGGATTAGTCACTACGCCTAAATGATGCACTATGGGCTTATAGGACTGCTTACAAGACATCTATCGGTATGTCTCCATATCGTTTGGTTTTTGGGAAAGCATGCCATCTACCAGTGGAATTGGAACACAAAGTGTACTGGGCCATCAAGAAGTTTAACTTCGATATGAAGCAAGCTTGTAACAAAAGGAAGCTCCAACTAAATGAACTGGAGGAACTGAAGCGTGAAGCATATGAGAATGCCAAAATCTACAAGGACAGTACCAAAGCATACCATGACAAGCAACTGGTCAGGAAGGAGTTTCAAGTAGGACAAAAGGTTTTGATCTATAATTCAAGATTGAAACTCTTTCCTGGAAAGCTTAAGTCAAGATGGCCTAGGCCCTGCTTTGTTACACAAGTATTCCCTCATGGTGCTTTGGAGGTTCACAACCTCCAGACCGACCTGTCATTCAAAGTCAATGGACACAGAGTCAAGCCATATCTTGAAGTAAAGTTAGCATCAAGAGATGAAGATTTGGCACTCCAATCCGACCAAAATGCTGCACCACCAACAGGAGCATCAGGTTCTGGACAGTACTGAGCAGGGACCACCATCTGGCTGAAGACGTAAAACTTAGCACTCATGGGAGGCACCCCATAGTTTATCCTTTTATTTTGTTTAAATGTGTTTTAAGTTAATTTTTGTTTTGTTTCTTTTTACTTGTTTGTGCGTTTTCTTATTTTGTAGGGTCAAGTGTGCTTCACTTCAAGTTTGGGGGTGTGCTATGAGCCATGCTTTCCAAGATCATGTCGACCATCTCTCGAGTACACTCTTTCCTTTACTTAGACACATTGGGGACAATGTGTAATTTAAGTTTGGGAGTATGGGTACACATGATTGTTCACACACCTTGTTCCAATTTCAAGTTATTTGTTTGTGTGTTTGTTTGTTTACTAAAAAAAATAAATAAATAAAATAAAATAAAATAAAAAGAAGAAGAAGAAGAAGAAGAATATACTTGCCCTAAAATTTTAAGTTCTAAAAAGAATTGTGGCTTGAATTCATCAGTGAGCTTAAAATTTTGAACACATGATCTGATGAGTGAAACTGTTAGTTTGGTTACTTGTTGAGGACAGTTGAAAAATCACATGTTTAATCTGATCTCACAAGCACATTAGCACATAATCTGTGAGGTATGACATGAGGTCTAATATGTGTGTTTCACTGAGTAACTGGACCTCTTGCCTCAAAGTATTGAGTGTTCATGTCGAAAGGTGAAGAATTTGGATTTGATCAATGTCATGGTTAGTTTGGTTTTGTAGCCTTTTTTACTCAAATTAGCAGGTCCTTAGGGGTGTCGCTACACCTAATGCCCTAAAACTATCTTATTTGGGAGTCATTGACTTAACACTCACTACATGGGTCAATTAGAAAGCTTAAGGGAACCAAACATTGCACAACCTGACCAAAAAAAAAAAAAAGGAAAAAGAGAGAGAGGGAGAGAGAGAGGGAGAGAGAGAGAGAGAGAGAAATAAATATGTCATAGTTGTTCATTCTAATAAAGATTTCAATAAATTTAGAGATATGGAGACATTACATGTTGGAAGAATTTTGATCTCTGTTTTTCACTTTTGTTCTTAGTTTTGTATTGCTAAGGGACTAGCAATATGTAAGTTTGGGGGTGTGTTAAGTGCTAAAATATTCGTATTTTCAGCCCTTAACTTACATGTTTTAACCCTTTGGTTTTAGTTAATTAGGTCATTTTAATTCATTTTTGTGTTTTCCATACTTTTGTAGGCTTTTGGAAGAAAATGAAGTAAATCTGGAAGATTTGGGCTCAAAGAGAGAAGATGGTAAAAATGGGAGCCCCTGACACTGCGATCGAGCACAGTACCAGAGAAGACACAGCATGAAGCAGGCCACGAGCGCTCTAGCGTACAACAGAAGAGGCTCGATCGCAGACCTATGATCGAGCTCACACGGGTTGCGATCGATCGCACCCCTGCGCAGTAGACACATCAAAGCTGCGGCCAGATTGCTAATATTTCCATATTAAGTTTTTCCAACTCCCAATTGTAATAGGTTTTGAAACCCTATGAAATTCCTAGGTTCACTAGTTTGTCAAGGACTTCTAAAGCTTATAAATAGACCCTTAAGCCTTTAGAGTAGGTATGCTTTGTAAGGAAAAGAATAGGAGCTCTTCACCTTCAAGTTTCGGGTTTATTCTTTTCCTTTCTTTTCTTTTCTTTTATGAAGATGTTTAACATCAACTCTATGTGTAACTAATTTTATTAGTAGGGCTAGATTGAAGCACTAGTTATGTTTTGTTAATATTCAATATTGGCGCCTTTGTGATGACCTTGTTATGATATCTAACTTGATTAATACATAGTTTCATGAATTCCTAATATGTGTGTGCCTAATCAACATGTGCATATGATATGGACTAATTAGTTAAATCAATTTGGATGACCGAGTCCTGGGTTTAACATAAGTAACAAAAGTAATCCACACCGGGTTCTTGGGTTAATAAACATGGGGGACCGGGAGTATACACCCATGCCCTAGGCCTCGTATGTTTGTCGATTTTCATAGAACATATGCTTTTCTAAAGAACAACTTAGTATACACTATGCTAAATCCTTTAGGAAAGAAAAGAGTTAGAGTATACACCCATGCCTAACTCATTGCTTAGGGAAATCTATAGCTTAAGGAGTATACATTCATGCCCTTAGGTTGACAAACATTAGATAGACATAACTTGATCAAAACATTGGCATATTAATTTATTAGCTTAATATAATTAGTGGTGGATATCAAAGCCCTACCTTTTTATCATTATCAATTTAAATCCAATCTCTTGTTTTATTTTACTTTGGGAGTTGATTTCAAGACAAGATTCAACAGTCCTTATGGAAATGACCCTGTATTTGCACACTATACTCCTATGTTGACCTTGTGCACTTGCGGGTAAAACATCCAGTTATTTGCCTATTAATTTAGGTAGGTAATTGTGAACAAGTTACAAAATTCAAAGCATGAAACAAGTTCCCACTTTCACAATACTTCTCCCCCTTTCTGTCTGAGTGGTCAAAGGGATTCAGAATGGAACACATTCTCCCCAAATTAACAACTCATATGGTATGACAAAAGGAAAGAGAATAAACAACAATAACAAAATGGCTCTAATGTTAACTCCCCCTCAACATGTGCAACCTCTCCCCATGAAGTATCTTGACGAAACACATTCTCTTCATTTTTGTCATAAAAGGAAAAGGAAGGAACTAAAGTGGCATCACTTGTATCCTCAAAAGGTATAAACAAGGGAGTACAAAAGATCAAAGTAGGAACATAGAAGGCTCAAGTCAAAAACATACACTATGAGCAAAAAACACAACACGAGATCATGATATGCTCAAACTATACACATGAAAATGCAAGTGAGTCCAAAGAAACTCCTTCTATTCAAATGCCCAATTCATGTCATCCAAACAGTGTTGTGCAAATTATATTAACTCGCAAGTGCACGAATCGATTGTAGTCAATGGATTGCAAGTGCGAGGTTGATCCTGCTAGAGAATTGTATTTTTGAAAGTGCAATTTAAATCTTAACCTAGTTCCAAAAGGGTTTTTGAATTTGGTTTTAAAAATTAAAAGACTAAACATAAAACAAATAAACTATGTAAATCAATAGATAAAGGTACTAAGGATGCGGAATCCACACTCACCAAATCATAACAACATACTTTATGTTCATCGATATTAATCCGAAGTTCTAACATTTAAATCTTATGTATGTTTTACTATGCTTCAGACAATTAATCAAAATCATCCCATGTATCCATTCATTGCACAAATCACAAGAGGAATCCAAATTTCATTGAAACACCAGATGTATCCGAAAAACAAATCACAAGGGATATCCAATTTTTAGGCATATAAAACCAAGCAATCTATCATGTGAACTTATCCTAAATCTTCAAGTGTATCCTTGAATCACAACAAGATATCTAAGATTCATTCAACCCAATTGAAAACAAGTAAAATAATTAAAATATAAAACCAATAAAATCGGAATAATAAAACTTACAATAAATCGATGTTGTTCTTCATCGGTGAGGCTTCATCCCCAACCTTAGTTGAGAATTTAGCTCCATAGGACTATGAAACTAAACCTAAACCTAAACCAAAAGAAAAAGTAAACTAAAAGAAAAGCTGTGGATTTCATTTTGTCTCCAAAATTGTATCCCAAAACTCATCTCCGAAATTGTATATGTATAGCAGTCTATTTATAGGCTTAGGAGAGTCCTAAAAGCCCTAGTAATCCTAGAAAAATCGTAGCTTTGTCTCCTAGTCCCAAAATAAGACTAAAAACCCAATTTGGCTTGGAAAAGGAGTCTTTGCCACCAACTATCAGGCGAGTGCGCTGAAGCGCATGGCCAGTGCGCTCGATCGCACTCGGGCATGTGAATCTTCTCTTGCGGTGCATTGCTTGCGCGCTGGTGGTATGCTTGTGGTCATGGGTGCGCTCGAGCGCAGATCACCTGGGATCGAGCACACATGCGCTCGAGCGCTAGAAGGTGAGCTCGATCTTACTTCCAGAATGCTCTTTTCTAACTTTTCTTAAAGACTTAGCAATTTTCCCTTTAAATTTTTATTCTCCATGGACCCTACGATCATGGAGAAGTCAGCTGGGGTTTAAAACTCAGATAGGGTTTAAACCCTAGCTGTCCATGCTACTCCTAGTATGACTAGGAGTCTCCTTTTGCAAGTTGTCCCATATTGCTTAAAACAAATTATCTGCCTCCCTACTATGCCAAAAAATATAGAGGAGCCTCGGGCTCTCAAATCATTCAACCAAGTTATCATGATACATAGTTTTCAGAAACTCTCTTAAAATTATATTAGTTCTTTGTGTTAAGTCATGAAGAACAAAATTTTAAGATTTGAAGTGCCAAGTAAGATCACACACTCTCTTGGTTATTATCAACCATTGGTGAGAAGATCTAGAGGTCTTTATATCCCTAAGATCTTATTGTTCTTGAAGAAAGAAGAATATGTTCTTCGTGTTCTTTAAGAAAGAAGAACTTATTCTTCGTGTTCTTAAAGAAAGAAGAACTTATTCTTCGTGTTCTTAAAGAAAGAAGAACTTATTTTTCATGTCCTTGAAGAAAGAAGAAATTGTTCTTCGTGTTCTTGAACATCAAAGAACATGTTCTTAGAGAAGCAAAAAGAATTTTGTCCAAAGCCAGGAATGGCCGTTGATATCCAAGTGTTCTTCGTTCTTGAAATTTAATTTTAAATAGTTCTTCACATTTTCTTCATAAAGGATCCTGGCATGGGAATTCGATTCCTTCCACTACATAAATACTTTGATTTGCAATCCTATTCCCAACAATAAGTTTGCTAATAGATAAGAGATTGAAAGAAAATGATGGACCACACAAACATTTCTAAGGATGAGATTGGCTGAAATTTGTACTATCCAGTATGAGTAACAACATCAAATTTGCCATTTGGAAGTTTAACATTTGTTGGTATTTTGGCAGTGATTGAAGTGAACAAAGATATAGAACATATCATGTGATCAATTGCACCTATATCAATTATCCATTTTGAAGGGGTAATTGAAACAGGAGTTAACAAGTGGCATGATGAAAAAACTGAAAACTTTGAATCAAAACTGAGAAAACTAAGATTGATTGAAGAAGATTTAGGTATACCTGTAATGTTAAAAAACAACGGTCATGATTTTCAGGAGTGATACCTACTTGATGTGCTGAATGAGAGTAAGCATTGTCAAGTGTCTGACGCTTACGCATAGCAAGAATTTACTGGTACTGATCTTGAGTAAACTCAGGAGCATTTGCAATTACCATGGATGAGCTATCATCTTGAGTTTGAACTTGATGAGCTAAAGATTCACTTATTGTTCTGCCCTTAGTGAACTTATAACCAGAGGGAAAAACATGGATTTTGTAGCACATCTCAATTGTATGACCAACAATACCACAATGATTATAGCTAGGGTGATCTTTTTTCAAAAATTGCTTGGGGTTTCAGTTAGTGTTTGATGAAACAGGGGATCTAGACACTGGAGCAGCACTGTTTTGGTATAAATTATGGTTAACCGAAGCAGACTTAATCATTCTCTGTCTATGTTCTTGAATGATTAAAGAGAAAACCTTATTCATTGTGGGAAGAGGATCGGTGAGTAAAAGTTGACCACAAATGTGAGAATAAGAATCATTTAGCCCCATCAAGAATTGCAAAATATAATCCCTATCCCGATTCTCCATGTTTGTTTTCATAATTCCACAAGTACATTGATGTGTGCCAAATATTCCATATTTGGACCCCTTAATTTCCTTGTGTTAATCCTTTAGCTGTGTTATTATCTGATGTTCTGTGTTAGTTTTGTGTTTTTAGTATTTTGTAAGTGTTGAAGAAAAACTACTTTTTGGAAGAAAACATACTTTGAGAAGACCTAGATGATGTGGTTAAGATTAACCAAATCCAAGAAATGGGTAAATCGGATTAAGGATAAGATTGGATAAAATTTCGAATTGGATTCAAATTCAGATTCTACATGTCTCAGTATTTTGACCATAACTTTTTGTTCACATATTCGATTGAGGTGATTCAAGTGGCGTTGGAAAGCTAACTTAAAATAATACAATTCATTGTGAAATAGGATTTTCCTAATTCGGACGTTTACTATTCCAAAATCGTCCCGTAATTAAATGGTACAAACCTGGACGAATTGTATCCGATTTCAACTTGTAAAACCCTAAGTTTTAGGTCTATAAATAGGGAATTATCAGATTAGTTGAGGGGGCTACGAATTTGAAGATTGCAGAGGAGAAAGAAGAGAGTTTAAGGTTTTCCTAACTTTTGAATCTCTACTTTGTGATTCTTATTTGTAAGTACTCGATTTTACATTATGAATTCAATCAATTTTGTTTTGTCTTTCAATAACATGAGAGGCTAAACCTTCAACTAAGGTTGAAGATGAAGCCTCACTTATGATTAGCAACTTTGTTTCATGTATGTAATATTTTCCAATTTAATGGTTTAATTGCTCTATTGTTTTACTTCCAATCAATTGGATTGAATAACTCTTGGATATCTTTTGTGATTCAAGGATACACTTGATGATTTAAGATTATTCAATATAATTGATTGCTTGGTTTTCTTTGTTAAAAATTGGATTTCCCCTGTGATTTATTCTCTGGATACAATTGATGTTTTAATAAAGATTGGATATTTTCTTGTGATTTACGGATACAGTTAATGATTTGATCGAATATTGGATTTCTTTTGTGATTTGGGTTATGAATGGATACATGGGATCTTTTGATTAATTCTTTGAAGCAATAATAAAACAAACTTAAGATTTATATGTGAGAACTTTGGAGAATATTATAGATCATGAAATTATGTTGTTATGAATTTGTGAGTGCGGATTCCAAAACCTTAGTGCTTCGTCATAAGATTTCAATCACTTTAAATTGCTCATGCTTTTGCTTTTTCATTCAAACAAAAAAATCTCTCAAAAATTTGGAACTAGACTAGGGTTTAATTAATTTAGATTTAAAATTGCTTTCAAGAATACAATTCTCTATGGGTTCGATCTTGCACTTGCAATCCATTAACTACAATTGATTCGTGCACTTGCAAGTTAAATAAATTTGCACAACATACATTTACAACTACAAGTACATGCTGGAATTGATTCAAAATTAACTAACTCATCCCAAAGTCCTTTGAGAGTAGTATAGTAAGCATTGATAGAATTATTTCCTTGAGACAAAATCAGAAATGGATTTCTTTAGTTTAAAAATAGGAGCATCATTACCTTGTGAAAAACATTCCTTCAAGTCTTTCCACATAGTTTCAGCATTGGTGGTGTAGAGAATGCTGATTGCAATCTCCTTCATTACAGAGTTCATGATCCATGAGAGCACCATATTGTGACATCACGTCCAAGCTCTGAAAGTTGGATTAGTAACATATAATGGTTATGGAAGGAATCAATCAATGAACGCTAGCTTGTTCTTTGCTATGAGGGCTGTTAAAAGTACTCGCAACTGCATGAGTAGTTTTCAATATAGCTTCTGCAAGTGCGAGGTCAAATCCACAAGGAATTATGTTCGTGTAAATAAATGTCTATCTAAATTGATTGGATTTTAACCTAGTTCCAAAAGTTGTATGATTTTTAAATTGAAAATAAACAAACATGAACTGAAACAAAATAAAATAATCAAAAGATAAAATACTAAGGCTTTTGGAATCCGCCCTCATAAACTCCTAACAACAACTTTCATGTTCATCAATATTTTCCAAAGTCTCCAACGACACATTTTATGTATGTTCTATTTTTGCATAATAAATGAATCAAATCATCCAAAGTATCCATTCTTCGTACAAATCACAAAGGATAGCTGATTTAATTTAAATCATCCAATGTATCTGTGCTTTGCACAAATCACAAGGGATATCCAAATTAAACCAAATGATTCGATGTATCCGTCGAACAAATGACAATGGATATCCAATATTTAACATATAAAGCAAGCAATCAATTAAAAGTGATTCACAATTGATTGAAATAGAAATAGAACAATAAGAAGTACAATTCTCATTAATGAAAAATATCAATTTACACGAAAATTATTCGTTGCTAATCATTTGTGAGGCTTCATCCTCAACCTTAGTTGGGGATTTAGCCTCTCGTGGAATTGAGAGAAAATACAACCAAATGGGAATCCATAGAAAAATTGAGAAATTTACAATGAGAAAATTCAAATTGAAAGCCACCAAAAACTAGAAAACCCTAGCCTTTTTGCTACTACTCTCTCCAATTTCGACCCTAGCAGCCCCCCCTTTGTTTGATAAATCGTACTCCTTTTATAGGGTTTTTCCCTAGGTTTTTTAACCTAAATATAGGCGTTGGTGCGTAGCTGGCAAACGAGTGCGCTCAATCGCACACTAGGTGTGCTCGAGTGCACTTGAGCACGTGATTTCCTCTGGAACGCAAGTGTGCTCGCACGCTGGTGCGTGTCTTTGGGCGTGTGTGGGTTGGTGCACTCGATTACATGTAAGGCTGGCAAAACCGGTCAACGGGTCGACCTGTTTACGACCAGCGAGTACCAACAACCCGTTTAAGCAATACCCAAAAATGACCCGTTTAATAAATGGGTCGGACCCCCCGACACGACACAACACGAGTATTTTCACGGGTCACCCGACACGACCTGTTTACCCATTTAACTAAAAAAGTGATTTTTTTTACTTTTTAAATAAAATAATAATATTTTTAGCAATTTTATCTTAAAATTAAACTCCTAGCAGGCTAGCCACACCAAATCACTTAATAGTTATAAGTTAATAGGCTTAGTTGTCTAATAAAAAAATTAAAAAAACAAAAAAAAAAAAAAAAAGAAAAAACGTACATCATCATTACAAATTTACAAATACAAATTGGGTTCTCATTTTTCCCACTTGTTGTCCACTTTTGAATAGTTGAATGATCCACAAATATGCTCATTTTAATATGCTCCAGATGAACTTGGAATCTCACAGGAATTGATACTATCCAATGTCAGAACATCCTCTTCTTCATTATCCACCTTCATTAAAGCTTGTTCTATATCAAAAGATAAGTGAAATTAATGTCATTAAAGTAAGATAAAAAATACAACTAAATGAAAAAAAATTAAATATGCAAATAACTAATATTACCTTGCTCTCCAAATAACCAATCTCTAGTGCAAATTAATGCCTCAACAATATCAGGTTTAAGTGAACTCCTATATTGATCAATCATACATCTACTAATACTAAAAGTGGATTCTGAAGCAATAGTAGAAATAGGAATACTCAAAATATCACGAGCCATGGCAGCTACTTCAGGATAACGAAATTCATTTCCTTTCCAAAATGAAAGGATGTCAAATGTCGCATTCTTATCCACATACTTGGGTTCATCCAAATCAAGTTCTAATTGAGTCTTTTGTGCATCAGAATCGATTCCATCAAATGCTAGAAATTCCTACATGAAAAGAGAGAATATAAACATAAAATTAGTAAGTGGTTATGAGTATATATATAATATGCTAAGTTAGTAAGTTACTAACAAGCTAAGAAACTTATGATATTATTCACATTTTCCCAATTTGGGTCTGCTTGTGGCCAAACAACTGTGGAGCTTGAAGTTGTAGGAGTACTATACTCCATAAAAAGTTTGGTTAAATTTTTATAAACATTATCATACTCATCAGAATAAACTCCATAAATCTTCGTATAGTAGTACTTTACAAGGCGAAGCATGTAACGAGGATCTAAGACAACTGCAATGGCCAACGCTACATTAAATTCTGACCAATATTTCTCAAATTTGGTGAGCATTTGATTTACCATTAATTTCTTATACCCATCTTCGCTCACAAGTTCTTGCTTCAAGTTCACATAAATCAATGCAACTACAGGAAAGTATAAATTGGCTGTGGGATATTTGGTACCAGAAAAAGCACATGTGGCACGATAAAAGTAGCCTAAGAAAGTACTGATATCAATCACTTTTTCCCACTCAAGTGAACTAGGACAAAACTTATAGTTTTTATCTGTCATCTCCAAATAAAAAAAAGCACGCCTATAGTGAATAGCACTATCAAGCATAAGATATGTCGAATTCCATTTGGTTGGCACATCTTGTCTTAACCCCTTGTTACTGTCCAATGACATTTGATTAACAACCTGAAGAAAACTTTGTTTTCTCACTTGTGATCCTCTAAAATACTTAGCACCTCGAATATTTTGGATAGCATCAGTGATCTCTTTCAATCCATCTTGCATTATCAAATTAAGAATATGGGCACAACAACGCATATGAAACAACTCACCTTCACAAAGAAGGGCTTTCCTCATGTTTAATGTTTGTTTCAGTTTCTCAACACAAGAATCATTAGCAAAAACATTATCTAATGTTATAGAGAAAACCTTTCTATCAATCCCCCACTCTTGTAGCAAAATATCTATCTTGTCAGCCAAAGATTCACCATTATGTGGTAGGGGCATAAATGAAAAGCTTAACACATTCTTAGATAATACCCAATTTTTGTCAAGAAAATGTGCAGTAAGGCAAATATTCCCATCAGTTTTCAAAGAAGTCCTCAAATCGAGTGTAAAACTAATCCTCCCAAGACAAACAGTTAACAAAGACTTAACCTTTTGTTTCTCCAACATATGCATCTTAACCAATTCAGCCTTCGTAGTATTTCTAGAGATTAATGGTACATCACTACGCAAGTATCTATGCATCTCTCTTACACCATCATATTCAACATATGAAAATGGCAAGTTATGCTTAATAATCGTAGCAACCAACAATTCTCCATATCTTTTAGGACAAAATTTTAAGGCACTTACTGACAGAGTTCCTTGACCTCTAGATAGGAGCAATTGCTGAATATCATGATCATTTTTCCCCCCACAAACCTTCATATGCTTCTGTAGATTTTCAATTCCATTTGAACTATTAGCTATATATTTATGATCACAAAACTTGCATTTTGCCCATATCCTTGGGTCATTTGAATCTTTAGAAGGAAGTTCATCAAAATGGGTCCAAACTGTTAAGGTCTTCTTACGCTTCTTCTTGACCCTTTTGTTCGTCATCGGATTCGTATGAACAGAAGGATCTTCTATTGTATTTATTTCAACCACATCATCATCGAATACAACCGAATCTTCGTTAATCACCTACACACATAATCGTTAGTAAGTTAGTTAAAGATAAGTTCAAGGCTTCAAGTAAGAATCAAACCAGATTTAGTAATGCTACCACAAAACTAGAATTAAGTAAGCATTAATTCTTTATCATTCATCAAACACATTGTTTGTTATCATTAATTAAGTAAGCATTTCCGTTTGGTTGTTGACAGTTTAGAATAACAGCAAGTAGACCATTCATCAAACACATTGTAGGCGTTTATTTATCAACAAAAAGGGCAAATTTTAATTCTAACAAATACCCATTTCAAGAACAGTAATCGGATTATATACATGTTTTTCTTATAATCAAAGTCTATAATAACAATTATAGATTTTTATTTATCAACAAACACAACAAATTTTCAATTCTAACAAATAGTCAAATACCCATTTCAATTTTCAAGAACAGGGATATATCATATATTACCCTTCCCCTCATGTTTATAGCCATTTTGGTCTGGTTTTTAGGAGGAAAAAAAAAAAAAAAAAGCAACCCCTTTTGCTTTTCTCATACATCTATATTATTAAAATATGATGAGTTTTGGTGTTGAATATAAAATAGGAGTAACTATGACATATATGTTCTAGTATATAACTTGATTTCCCTATCAAAAGCCCTTTGACAGTCCTTCTTCGTTTCTTTAACAATCTAAAGGCATGGATAATCATGCTTATTGATGATTCTCTCTCTCTTTCTCTCTTGTACTTCATTTTCATTAATGAAACTTCTAAAATTTCAAATATTTGGTTTCTTCAAATACAGAGAAGCATCACTCTGTTTCTCTTAAGAACACAAGTTTGTCTTTTATATATCTATATTTTGCATGAATGTTGTAAAAAAACAAAGATCTGGGTCGAAAATGATTTGATATATTTGCTCAATTTCATCAGAAGAACTAAGACATTTCTAATTTAGTTTTATTTTCTCACCCTTTTTCCTTCTCCAGAGCTTCTTTTTGGGAAAAATGAATAAATAAAAAGCTTTCAAAAGCTCCATTGCTTTGCTGGAGCCAGGAGTGATATATACATGTGCAAACAACACACTGTGCAGTCTATGCAAACAACAACCATCTACCAAGCAAATCCCACAAAATCAGAGCATGAGACTTGAGAGAGCAAGAGACTGAAGAGAGAGATACATACTAGATGCGACATCAGCAGAAGAGAGAGAGTGGCAATGCGACGTCGGCGGCGCAGCAGAGAGAGGGGGAGAGCGGCAGCGAGGTCGGCGACTCGGCAGCGAGCGGAGAGCGGAGAGAGAGACAGAGAGCGGTGAGTGGGAGAAAGACAGAGGGGCAGCGAGAGAGATAGTAGCAGTGGAGAAAGAAAGGAAAAATGGAAAAGGTTGGAGAAAGAAAGAGGAGCGGAGGTGGCATGGCAGTGGCATGGGCGTGGGCGTGGCTACGTGAGGACTGACGAGTGAGGCCGAGAGGGTCTGGAGGACTCTGGAATCTTGGATCTGGAGGAGACTACAACAGTATGCGTTTTTCACTTTTTCCTTTAGGCTAAAAGTTTAAAATAAATTAAAATAAATAAATAAACGGGTCTGGCGGGTCACCGTGGGTCGACCTGTGACACGACCCTCCAGACACTCATAAACGAGTCATAAACGGGTCGACCCATTTATGACTCAAACCCACTAATTTCGTGTCGTGTTCATGTCAAGTTGTCGAGTCGTGTCAAAATTGACAACCCTAATTGCATGGCCAGTTCCCTCGAATGTAGAACCCATTGTTGTGCATTTGAGCTCACGCGATGGTGCTCCTTGGTGGCTTTCTTCCAAACTTTGCATTTTTCTCATCAAATCCGCAATTTTTCCTTAGAAACCTGCAAAACACTAAAAACACGAAACTACCACAAAACATCAAATTATAATAAAGCTAAAGGCTTAACAAATGCAAATTAAATGGCCCAAATATGCAATATCTGACACTCATCAAATCCCCCAAACTTACATTTTGCTAGTCCCTTAGCAAAACAAAACGAAAAAATAAAATGTAAGCAAGAAACATAAAATCCGTTGTCATGGGAGGGATGATTGTATTTAGCATATGCAACAAGCCTTTTAAACCCCCAGGCATCCCTAGAGGACGAGTGAAGTCTCGTGAGGGTTTAACAACAATGATACTCACAAACATTTTTAGTACTATGTCATGTACAAGCATGAATTTTCACACAAACATATGGTCCTTACTCATGAGTAGGGCTGTTAAGTGAGCGAAGCGTCTCGCGAGCAAGCTCGGGCTTGGCTCGCATAAGCTCGACTCGTGCTCAACTCGAATATTAAATGAAGCACTTCGTAAACACAAATCCTGGCTTGAATATTAAACGAAGCAAGCTCGGATCGACTCGGCTAAGCTCGTGAGCTCGGCTCGTATAAGGCTCGCCTCGCTTATTAGGCTCGGCTCGTATATTTTTTATCAAGTAACAAATAACAATATATAATCAACATTACTCATTTACTCAATAATAACAAATATATTATATAACTTTGTTTTTTTTTTTGTTTTTTTATTTATGCATATGTGTGTATATATATTATATATATAATATATGTATATATTATTATAAAAAACATATAAGAAATATATATATATATATATATATATATATATATATATATAATAACTATTTTTTAAAATTTTAGTTGATTATGTATGGAATTGTGAGGTGGAGATTAATATGTTATATTTGTTTAATGTTCTTTAACATTTTAGTTGATTCTGTATGGATGATTGTAATATTGGGATTAATTTGTTATGTTTGTTTAATGTTCTTTAGCATTTTAGTTGATTTTGTTAGTTTTAATTGTAAGGTTGACATTAATCTGTTATGTTTGTTAATGTTCTTTAGTATTTTAAGTTGCAAAATATTCTGTATGGATGATTTTTTTAATCTAATACACTTAAATTACCAACAAAAAGCCGGAATGTACCGGAAAATTGGCTCGAGCTCATAAGTTGATCTAGCCTCGAGTCGAGTAGGTTCCAAAACTCCGCCTTTGAAGCTCAGGCTCGAAGTAGTAAAGTTAATTCCCAGCTCGAACCGCCCAAATAAATGAGCCGAGCCTGGACAACCCAAGCTCGGCTCGTTTACACCCCTAGTGAAGTCTCGTGAGGGTTTAACAACAATGATACTCACAAACATTTTTAGTACTATGTCATGTACAAGCATGAATTTCCACACAAACATATGGTCCTTACTCATGAGCATGCTTAACAAGATAAACACCACAATTACATCATCAGGACATCCAAAATCAATTCATTCATAAGTGGGCAATTGAGACAACACATGCTCCATTAAGTGCAAAGTGAGATTAACATAAAATCATGAGGCTTCAATTTAATCAAAGTTTGTGTATCTCAAAATTCATAGGAATTCTAACAGATGGAAACAACCAAGGCTCAAGTCATTTTTTTATTTTATTTTATTTTATTTTATTTTTTTGTGTAGGCTGTGCAATGCTCGACTCCCTTAAGCTTTCTAATTGACCTATGTAACGAGTGTTGGGCCAGTGACTCCCAAACCAGATGGTTTTAGAGCACTAGATGTAAAACATCCCTAAGGGCTTAATGACTCAAGTCAAAAAGGCTACGAAATCAAACTAGCCGTACAATAAACCAACTTGAATTTCATACCTTTTTACGCAAACACTCAATGCCTAATGAGGCAAGAGGTCCGGTTACTCAATGAAAAATTCAAAATGATGATGATTTTTTTTCTTTTTTTTAAATTTCAAGCCAAGGTTATTTCATCAACAAGTCATTCAACAAATATCAAGATAACACACAATTCAATTCAAATTTCATATCTCACAGACTTTATGCTAATGTGCTTGTAAGTATCAACTCAAAACATGTGAAGTCTCTCTAGCCAAAAATGAGTCAAAGGACTCAGACTCCTAATGATGATGATGTGTTCAAGATGTTAAACCACAGTTACAGTGTAACTCATGCTTAATCAACAACACAACACATTTAAAAAAAAAAAAAATGAAATAAACACAAACAACAAAAGAAACAGAAGTAGACAGTAATGTCTTTCCCACCCCCAAACTTAAATGACATATTATCCCCAATGTGACAAGAGATATAATACCGTGAGATGAGGAAACCAGAGTGTGCAAAGGCTAGGGCGTCCCCTAAACTTGAACATCAAAACATTTGTCAAAAACATAATAGCAGATTGTAAAATAACAGAACTCTTATACGTTAATTCATTCTCTAACTAACTCTACGTGTCTAACTAACAATAACTAATTCTAACTAATGCTTCCTTCATTTCATTCACTTGCTAACAAAGCATCTTCTCTTTCTCCCTCGGTTGTTCAACCCACGAGAATCACATTTTAACCAAAAAAAAAAAAAAAAAAGGCCAAAACGAACCCTAATAATAAGCAAGCTAAAAGCCCCGAACAAAAAAAAAAAATTATATACCTCTCAAGTATATAAATTTGAACCAAGTGAATGATATAAGTTTCCTTTATTTCTTTTTTAATGATATAATTTGGGTCAACTATTTAGTGGTGATTTTAGCGACAACAAACTATTGTGGTTGCTAATAACATAAGTTGTTATTAGCAAGAGTCATCACAAATAAGTCAAATTCAAATATTATTATTGCATTTGAAACTAAAACATTGATAAAAAAAAATTAAAAAAATAATAATAAAAAAACCGCTCTCTCATAGAGCTTTTTTCTCGTGAACTCTGTTCAACCTTTCTTCTTCTTTTCTTGATTGAATCTCCTATTTTTCTTCTCTCTTACTGATAATGGAGAATCTCAGCCTGGAAAGTGATGAACTTATCAATCATACCAACGCTCTTAGTTGGTCTGATACCCCCCGGTTATCTTCTCCTTCCCCGAATCCTTCAAATCTTCCTTCTCTTACCCTCGTGGGTAAGGTTATTTCTCTTATTCCCATTTCCAAAGTTATCATCATGAACAACATCTCCCTAGCCTAAAAGTTTTTGAAATCCCTAACCACTAAAGATTTTTTGTAATGTTAGTGACGACCCTAAAAGGTCGTCGTTGATAATGGCTATTAGCGATAACATGTGGGTCGTCGCTAAATAATTGGTTGCTCAAGATCATTTTTCCTCTAGTGATGTTCAAATCAACCTTGCACGATCTATTTATTCAACAAGTTATGTAAGTTATATCGTATCACCCGTTCAGTTAAACATATCGTGTCAGGTTAAGGAGTTTGACACAATTAGTTAAGTACGCTGTATTTATTTCACTTTTTTTTTTTTTTCTTTTGGCTCACACTTTATATTATCATATACCAATAACTTGACAGGACATCATCACAAATTACCACCCCTAATTATAGTGCATTTTGACCCCTTTCGATATCCCTTCCCTTCGCCTCTGGTGTTAGGTTAGAGAGTTTAACATGATTAATCAAGCGGAATTATTTCACTTAATATTATCGTCTACGAATAACTTGACACGACATGATTCCAAATTACAACCCCTAATTATAGTGCATTTTGGGTATTGAAAATGGTCCAAGCGTATTGAGAATGAAGAAAGCAACATAGCTTGGTCACCATCTGACCTTTCCATCCTCCCAAAAACGCCTGCAAAAATTAACCTTCCTCAATCATGCTGATCCATTATTTCCATAGATTTCAAAAGACAAGCTGAAGTTATTGGATTCTGGAAAGGGGCAGGGACGTGGATTCCGTCAAAAAATGCGGAGAAAATTGTGGTTGACAACAGTAGTCGGGCAACCCAAAGTCCGGCGTTCCACACCAAAAGTCATTAAGTATGGGCCACGCCGAACAAAAAGCTTTTCACTGACAAGTATCAGAGCATAGCCGAGTGTTGTAATCGGACGGCAAATAAGTCGAGCTAGTACACGTGGCAGCACGTGGTTAACCGGCATGGACCATCAAGATATCGAGTCCCGGGATCTTGTTGGACCAAGAAAGGGGCAACACATGTTGTCAGCAGCACAAGTGGGGAGGATTTTAGAGCCCTTTCACTGTTGCTTATCGGTTACAGCAAGTCAAGTGAACTCCTATTTTTCAGACCAACAAATAAAGATAAACAAACTATTCTCCATTGTTGGGGCGCTCAAAACAATTTTTGGGAATTTTCCAAGCCGACAAAAAATGTTAATGATCTTTTTGAATTTCTGGTCAACAAATTTTTTGATGGGCTTTGTGTTGCTGGATTTCAAGCCCAATGCAACTCTATAGTTCAAGAGAGAAACAGATTTTTTTTTTTTTTTCCTTTCTTTTTAACTCTGTTTCTCATTCAACAACAGTGATGGATAAGTAGTGAATTAGGTTAAGGATTAAAAGAAGAGTGATGACAGACTGTCGTTTTCGTTATGAGAGACAAGCCCAAAGTTTTTAGTTGCTATGTCACTTTCATTAATTTTCAAGACAAACTGCTCCTTGTGTTACCTCAGTGTCGTATGGGCCGTACTGTTTGAAGAAGCACCAAAAAGTTACGTACGTATGCCATATCAAATGTCATTAACGAGGCTATGTACGGTTTATATTAACCATTTTTTTTTTTTTTAAGTAAAACTATAATAACTAAGTCCTCTAGTAATTCTGCCAAGATTTAATCAAATGATATTCAGCATTTTTTTCCATCTCTC
Source organism: Corylus avellana (assembly GCF_901000735.1). Taxonomy (NCBI): domain Eukaryota; kingdom Viridiplantae; phylum Streptophyta; class Magnoliopsida; order Fagales; family Betulaceae; genus Corylus; species Corylus avellana. Next base: position 12,459,121 of record NC_081548.1, on the reverse strand, counting down.
TTGAGAAATAAGTGGTTTGTTTCTTAATTTGTAAAAGTTGTGCTCAATTTCATATATGTGGCAATTCCGTCAAGATTTTTTCTTTAGTTGGAAAAGAATTCACACGAATAGGATATTTTGATAAATATGTGGAGAGATAATTGGATTGGGTTAAACAACCTATAGATTTTAACTATATGATAATAGTCTATTAAATAGTATTTTTCATTCGAAAGAGAAATATATATATATATAGATTTGCTGTTGTTATTTAAATATTTTAACAATAGGTACAGAAAAGAAACTTTTATTAAGATGATGCAAATGTGGCATAAATAACATTAAATGTGAAAAGAAAATTATAATTTCAATAAATGATTCCCACATTAGGTTAGGAACAAAAAAGATGCTCGAAGATAATAGATAGGTGACAGGATGAATGACTCTCTTGATCATTTGAAAGATAAAAAGGAAAGAGAAAAGACTCGATGCAGACTCTAGCTATCCTATTCACCCGACCCAGTGAATAAAATTTTATGCATTTAAAATATCTCACACTAACTGATAGGGACTATCATCCCATTCACATTCACTCATGTCATGTGCATTCCATCTATCCAAATTTTAACCAGATGGGCTGCAAAATTTGTGTATTTTTAAAATTAATATGACTTTTAAAATTATTATTGGATCAAAATTTAACAATAATCTATTACAAATCCAATGATAAACCATTGCATATAACATCCCTCCACTGTATATAGTATAGAGTAATACTTTTTTCTTTTTTTTTGTGACATGTCCACACAAGGAAATGGGGAGGAGGGATTCGAACTAGTGACCTCCGCATCATGAGGCGTGGTTCACAGCCGATTGAGCTACCCTGGAGAGTATAGAGTAATACTATATACAAATAATTCGGATTAAATCGAGATATAAATTGGATATAAATTGGCAGTGTATAGCTTTACTTATTGGCAAATATAAATTGGATATTAAAATGATCATTAATAATTCAAAATTTATGACTTGATCAAAAAAATATGGCTTCATGCATGCATATACAATACACTTATACACTCATGAAAAATTCTAACCACCAAGAACACAAATAAAATACTGTTGTATTTTGCTACAATTAATTCGTCAAGTTAATAACAAAATTAAGTAAAATTTCTAGTGGGTCGATTATTAATCTTTCTCAATTCCTGATTGGGGTTTCAATTACATGCTAAAAAATGGCGATGAAAGAGTCAATAGCCATTTTAGTCTTTGAAGCTTTCTCCGACTATTTAAGTTCAACTGGCCCAGAAAGCCAAAAAAAAAAAAAAAATGTATATATATCCAACTTGGTTGATGACACCTCAATTATTATTCCAATATAGAAGGTGAATAAGTAACTTTCAAGATTTGAAATCGGTGGTCCTTGCGTAACACTAAACTCCAAGAATTTATAAAACTCAAGTATACACACAACGGGCCCATATACGTACGTACTAATTATTTGCCTCTTAAAACGAATATGGAAAAAGTATACACAACGGGCCCACAAAAAGGGGTGGCTCATTAGGCCTAGCTAGGGAGTGGCTTCGTGATGTAGGACATGTGTGTCCCCACCCCCAAGAATAAATAGTTTACTTTTAATCCTTTCTCTACTAGGAGTATATTTACTTTTCCTATTAGAATTATGTTTACTTTCCCTACTAGGATTATGTTTACTTTCCTACTATGATTAGATTTACTTTCTCTACTAGGATTAGATTTACTTTCTCTACTAGAAGTAGGTTTACTTTCTCTACAAGTATTTATCTTCTATAAATAGGCTTGCTTATTATGTAAAACGGAACTAATTGAATTATAATCAAATCAGAGAATTCTCTCTCAAATACTCTTGCGGAGTTTTTTTTTTTTTTTTAGCCTGCGGGCTTGTTTTATCTTTTGGGTAGAAGACGAAGACGCTTCTCCTTGCAGAATCAAAGACGCTGCTCTTTGATTAATTACCTTAGTCTTCCGCTACGTCAGTTGGTATCAGAGCAGGCTTTATCCTGATCATGACCAATCAGCGCAACGGTGACGATTCCCTAAACTACGCTGCTCGTGACAGGGAGGCTCCTTGGAGAGCCGAATTCCAAGAGCTCCAGCAGATCCAGCAAACGATGCAACAGGAGATACGACAGGAGATGCGCCAGATGCGGGAGATGATAGAGCGCATGCACATAGGTCCAAATCGTAATCACAGGGACAATGATGCCCATGATGACGATGGGATCCGAGTAAGGCCTATTCCTC
>NC_081548.1:12453732-12456753 GCF_901000735.1 Corylus avellana | reverse complement strand
AAAAAAAAAAAAAAAAAAAGTCAGAATAGTCGAATTACAACAATTTGAAAGTTTGAGGGGGTTCAAGTGTCACTTTTTAAACATTGGAAGTCAAAGTACAAATTGGTAGTTAGTTCAAGGGGGTAAAATATATTTTTCCCTATATATATATAATTTGTGATTTTTCGTACGCACCAAATACTATAAAATGTTTTTTAGGAAATCATTTTCCAAGATATGTTTTCTAGAAAATTATTTTCTAGGAAAATGTTTCCGATGTCCAGTGGGGTCCCAACGGGTCCTAGTCGGATTTCGGTGAGGTCCCATTGGTGTCCCGGTTGGGTCTTGTAGAAAAATACGGTGTCCAAAAATTAGGAACAACCGATTTTCAAGTAGTGCAACAAAGTTACACTAGCCCAAGGACTTACAACCAAAAGTAGAAGAAAGATCAAAACTATTTAGGAAAATATACCTCTTATTTATGAAATATTCTAACAATAGAAAAACTTGGGTTGGACCACACTTTGTAGTGACCCAAATAATTAACTAAGCTTAGGTAGCTTAGTTAGAGTGTTAATTTGAACTTTAGGTCACTAGGGACAGCTGGAAGGACATTTTGAAAATTTTAGACTTTTTGACCGGACGTACGCACTGGGACCACCGTACGTACGCTCTTGTCTTTAAGTGAGGACATATGCTGGGGGACCACAGGACGTACTCTGCCAAAAGGACGTACCAGAGGCCGGCTCTTGTGCTCCCTAGCCCCTTAAGAGTCTTAGCATTATCTTCATTAGATAGACCCTCCAAGACTTTCTAAGTATAGCTTATAACGACGAGTCATGTTTCATTATAACAGGGATTCGTGATGTCGGAGGGATTAAGCGAGCGTACTAGGTAAGTAACCACTTACGAATACTTTCCTTAAAAATGTGGGATATGTCAGTTGACTGACTATGCGTATGATATGAGCATGTCTACTTTTGTAATAACTTGGTAATTGCTTTAATAATTAGTTGATAAGATGCATTGTATGACATGGTACACCGGTATGTGCGGTATAATAGCAAAGGGCTTACTATATGAACTTGATTTTATGGTCAAATATGTGTTGTATATGGGCTTTGGATCTAATGATTGTTTCGTGACCGGTGCAGCCTTAACAGATGGTCACTACAGGATGTACATCATTAGTGGTGTGAGCCACCCGAGGTCAGACTCGGCCGTGCCATTAGTGTTATGGATAGTAGCATACAATATCCGGGGCACCGGTGTTGTGTTACAGGTCCCTCAGAACAGCGCCAACCATGCTGAGAATGAGTAATATCTCGAGTAGACCATACATGATAGTTATGACCTATAAATAATTAGTTGTTGCATTAAAATACTTAGGCGACTGCCGCCAAGAATACACCACTCTTCTAATAACCAAACAATATTTTTCTGGTGTATTAACGGAGACAACCTCTCTTTTCAAACATTTACAAAAACAACACGTTTATTTCTGTTTAATAATAATGAGGTCATGTCATACCCAATTGTGAGGTTCACTTACTAAGTCGTTAGACTTACGCTATTATTAACTCTTATAGGGAGCCTATTACTAAGACTCAGGAGTGACACGGTTGCCACTATAGCTTTATCTTAAGATTTTTCATATTGTTATTAGGTTTGCCTTTTATTACTGATTAGTTGCTCCATGTCTTTATTTTGGGGAATATACTTGTCCCTGTATTGATTTGTAGTTTTTCTCAGATTTTTTTCACCTTCTTATGCATTAACTCTGATAATGCTTAGAGAGGCGATTCCTTATTTAGCCACTAGTTGGTTTAAGTGGGTAATTGCCAATAACTCTGCCAGATTGGTCAATGTCAGTTTTGAGGGCATTACACTTATAGCTCAACAGGATTTTAGAAAAATAATAATAATCAGACAAACATGGCTCATAATATAGACGCTGGCATTCTTCAAGTGGTTTTTAATCATTGACTCCATTTGGCGAGAGTTGTTCACTATTCATAAAAAAAATTGAACTCTATACATTCTTACTTTTCACATCATATCAACCACTTTTTTACTACTATTCAAATAAAATAAAAAAAATACTATAAAACAAAAGTTTTTCACTTTTTTATACCAAACATTCATTTTTTTTTCTCACATCAATTAATTTTCGTTACAGTTCCTGTCTATTAAACAGTAACATAATCCAGGTTGTTTGCTAGTGGACCCAAAAAAAAAAACGCCTCATACTATTTATCTCAAATTCAACTTCAAAATTCTTACTTTTTATATCACATAAATCAGATTTTATTACTATTCAAATAAAAAAAATCGTTACAAAATAAATAAATAAAATCACTTTTCCACTTTTTTCACACATTAATCAAATTTTACTACAATTTTATTTTATTTTATTTTTCCAAGCTAGTGGCAAACAGCCCCATTAGTTCCTATTGATCCAATAAAGCAATTTTTTACACTGGTAATTTGTGATACACCAATATTTGAGTCAAATCAGTCAAGAAATCGCGCTGTTGAGTCGTATCAGTCAAGAAATCGCGCTGTGAGACAATACTCTAAAAATGGAAGTGATTACGTCATACAGCTAGATTAGCCCCCACTAAAGGAGCACTAAAAATACTTTTGGTATATTTTTTGTTACCATTATATTAATCGCCCACCCACCAAGTCTTGATTTCATTCTCTTGGGTCTGGGAGCTAGCAAGATTCTCGCTGTCCACCATTTTTATCCTCCACTTGTATTTTCTTTTTTTTTTTTGAATAAATAGCAGATATTATTCAAAAAATCTGGAATGAATACAAAAACATCTAGAGCCACACAAGACTCTAAATACCAAGAGTTCAAAAGAACTCTAAACAACAACATCAGAACACTCTAATGTAATTACATCATGAATAAAATCCGGAACTTCTTCTATCCAAACTCGATGCACCCCATTGATACCAGCTGCTCTTGCTAATCCATGAGCTGCACCATTGGCTTCTCTTCTTACATGTTCCACCTTCCAGCTTCTAAACCCC
>NC_081548.1:12353842-12453632 GCF_901000735.1 Corylus avellana | reverse complement strand
TTTTTTTTTTTTCTGTTTTTTATGTTTTTTAAATAATATGAATATGTGACAAGAATAGACATGTAATAATGTTTTATTGATCTTCCTGAAGTGTTCAATTGGTTTTACATGGTGACCTAAACATGTTACACATAATTCATTAACTTAACTTATTTAACGGAATACAAATAGAAGGAATAAAACCAAAAGTAGTGAAGTATAAGGACCATTTCTAATACTTTTGAAAGAAGGGGAACAATTTCATAAAAACGCAAAGTATAGGCACCAAAAAATGCATTTAATCTATTAGGTTTTAGATTGGCCTCATTCAATGACTATTCTTGTAATGTTTGTGCATTTAAAACTTTGAGTGTTTGTGTAAAACCTTAAGGGTTGTTTGAGGGATAGTCTATGTTGTTTTTAGGGTCTTCAGAGGAGTTCTCTGTTTTCTCATTAGAACCCCCGTCAGAATGGGACGTGTAACGAGACTGATTGAAGAGCTATTGGTTTCCCGTCAGAACCACTGTTAGAACAAGACAAGTAACGTGGGGTTACTGGTTTCTCGTCAGGACCCACGTCACGACAAGACATGTAACAGACTTGGATGTTGAAGCTTCTGTTTTCTCGTCAAATTGAATGTCAAGACGGGAAATGTAATGGGGAGTTACTGTTGCCGCATCAATAGTCACATTAGGACAAGACATGTGACAGGAGTGGAGAATGAAGCTACCGGTTTCTCGTCAGGACTGGCGTCAAGACGAGGGTGTGACAGGAGCAAAGATGGTCTCCCTTGTTTCTCGTCAAGAACGGCGTCAAGATGAGGATGTGACAGGAGCAAAAGTTGGATTCCCTAGCTTCTCGTCAGGAAGCTCATGAGAACGGGACATGTGACGAGAGCAAAATTGAAGCCTCTGTTTTGTCGTTAGGACCCCGTAAAGATGGGATATGTAACGGGACCAAAGTTGGACTCCCTGGTTTCCCGTCACCTGATGCGTTAAGACAAGACATGTGACGAAAATGAGACTTTTGTTATTCCCGTCATAACAGGACTATTTTGTAGTTAAGACGTGGAATTCTTAAATCTACGAATCTGTTCTTTCCGACATAACGGGAAAGTGTCCCGTTAGGACATGACAAAGAAAATTGGTCTCCTATAAATATAAATAGTCTCTCAATCACTGTTCATTCTTCAGATTTTGAGAATTTATTTCGTTGAGCTCTCTCTTCACTAAAGTCTCTTTTCTCCACTAGCACTAGGTCCTGGTAGTACTAATATTCAAGAGGGGACGTGATATAGCTTGAAGTTGCCATTTCTCCTGTTTGATGTCTTAGCCTTTGGAGTATAGCCTTGTTCACTTGATGATGATAAAGATGGTTAATTAGGAGGTTTGTTGAAGAAAGTCTACCGAAAGGTCAATAAAGGAGATGCGCTGATTAAAGATGGTCACGATGGAGACAAGTTGAGAGGTTTGTCGTTCTTACTAAGTTTAGAGGTGCTCAAGCGTATGGGTATCGTCTATTTTGTAACTATAAATCTTCTTTTAGTGATTTCTTGGGTTTGGCTAGCCCGGAGTAGTTTTTACCTTGAGGTGCTTAAGGGTTTTCCACTTCATAAACAAACATTGTATTGTGGTTGTGTTTGTTTTATACTTCCGTTGTGCATGTTATATGTTTGATAATATGGCTTAGTTATTTTCTGTTGAAATATTTGGTCGCTAGAAGTAGAACATGATCCGTATATACTTTCAATTGGTATCGAGCAGGTTCACCCGATTTTTGACTAACATCTTGAGTGTGTTTGTTGACCTCTTTGTTATGAAGCTAAATACTTCGTTTTCAAATGCCCCTCCCATTTTCAATGGGAATGATTATGCTCATTGGAAGGTTCGTATGAGAGCCTACTTGAAGGGGCTTGATGGCCACATATGGATTATGGTTGAAAAAGGTTTTGATAAACTAGATGGCGATTTTGACAAGTGGAGTAAAGAAGATACGGCAAAGACCAATTGGAATAACTGTGGGTTAAGTTGCATCTTCAACTGTGTGTCTTTAGATGAGTTTCGACCAATCAGACTTTGTGAAACCTTGAAGGAAGCTTGGGATATTCTTGAGAAAACTCATGAAGGTTCAAAGGGGGTAAGGAAGGCAAAACTTCAAATGTTGTTGGCGTCTCGATTTGAGATTGTGAATATGAAGGAAGATGAAACGTTTGGTGAATTTTACACCAAATTGAGTGAGATTGTAAACTCTATGCGGGAGCTTGGTGAGAAAGTCCCTAAAGTTAGAGTGGTTGAAAAAAATCCTTCGGTCACTTCCTTCACATTTTGACCCCAAGATAACTGCAGTTGAAGAAAGCAAGGATTTAGAGCTGCTAGATATCGATGAGTTGGTAGGTTCTCTCATAACCTATGAGAGCAGGAGATTCTCTCCCGAAGCAAAGAGCTTTGCTCTGAAAGCTTCAAAGAAGTAAAAGGAAGTAGTTCCTGAAGAATCCAGTGATGATGAGTCCTCTGATTCTGACCATATAGCCATGCTAAGTAGGAACTTCCACAAGTATCTAAAACTTGCTAAACGAGAAAAGCACCTACGTTGCAATCCAAATGAGAATTTTAGAAGGATTCACGAGATAAATCCTACAAAGACAAGAAAACCTACTTTCCTCAATGCTATGAATGTCAGGGATTTGGTCACATCAGGGCTGACTGTGAAAACCTGAAGAATGCCCAGGAAAATGCCATGAATGCATCATTAAGTGATGAATCAAAGTCAATTGACTCCAATGACCAAAAAGGGAAGAAGGTTCTGTACATGGCATTTCCAGCCACTACTCAAAATTCTAGTGATTGTGTATCCGCAAGTGTTGATGGTGAGTCATATGAAGAGAATTTGAATGGAGGATTAGTGAAGAGCAGCGTTCATATTGTATCTCATGACACCCTTGTCAGAAATTGCATAGATGCTAGGAAGAAGTGTAAGGAGCTTCTGAAGCAACTGACTGCAGCTGAAGAAGAAAACATTTCTCTTCAAAATCTTTTGGATTCTACCTACAAAACTGAAAAATCCCTAAAGGTAGAAAATCATTCCTTGTCCACTAAGTTGTTTGATGCTAACAAAATTTGTACAAGTTTGCAGGATGGAAATCAGTTCTTGATAAACAAAATAGATGGAATCAAGGGATCTGAAGATGCCCAGATGGAAGTCTCCATCAATGAATCTCTTTCGTCTAAACTAAATACCATCTTGAGCATGCAACAATCTTTTGGTGATAAACATGGAATTGGATATAATCAAAGTGCCTCTACTTCAAGAAATGTGGTAGCTTCGAAAAAATTGATTAATTTTGTTTCTGCCTCACATGCTTCACGTATTTTGTTAAGTAGTCTTGGGGAAAATGACAAGGGTAAGGGTAAAATTACTAGGCCTCCAAATTCTCTAGGAATGAGAGGGTCTAGTGGACAAATCTCTCATGCTCACGTGAGGAGAATACCTTTTCAAAGGAAAGTTCTCACTTGTCATTTTTGTATCAAAAAGGGTCATATTCGACGACATTACTACCATCTCTCTCATAAATCTCCAATCAGAGGGAACTCTAATACTTATGAGATTGAGACACACAACGACCCCCTTAATCAAATCTTTTTTTTATGAAGGACATTACCTTTAGGTTGGACAAACTTGAAGGTAATTAGGGTCCTATCTAGATTGGGTTGGGGTTACATGGATAGTTATCCTTGCATATTGTGACATTTTGTGTTCTACCTCATGTATTGTGTGCTGCAGTGATTTTTCTTGTTTATCTTGTTTCCTTTTGATTCATGCTGTGTCCTCTTGTGAATTTTCTGAAGATGTGATTTTTAAGTCAAGATAGCATCCCTCCTCCATTTTTTTATCGTGTGATTGATTGTTCCGAAGTTGATGGAGTAAGCTGCTTCTTTTGTCTAATTGACTCAATGTAAACATTGTTGGATAGATTTTTTTCATTTGAGAAGATTCCGTGTGTAAGCATTTGTTGTGCAAATATCCACCTAAATAATAGACGAATAAATGTACGTTTTACTCGCAAGTGCACAAGATCAAAACGATAGTACAGAGAACAAGTACGAGATCATTCTCATGAGAATTGATATAAATTATGCTTAAAAAGAATTCCCTAAATAATTATCTGAATGAAACGAGATAAAAGATTGAGTTTAAATAATAAAAAGGAAAGGTAGGTGATAAGTGCCAAATATTCCATATTTTGATCCATTTATTTACATTAGTTAATCCTTTAGTTATGTCGTTATTTAATGTTTTGTGTTAGTTCTGTGTTTTTAGTATTTAGTAGGTCATTCAAGAAAAACTACAGCTTTAAAAGAAAAAATGCAAAGTTTGGAAGAAATCATACTTTGAGAAGACCTAGATGATGTGGTTAAGTTTAACCAAATCCAATAAAAGGTTAAATCGGATTAAAGATCAGATTGGATTAAAGTTCAGATTTGATAAAATTTCAGATTGGATTCAAATTTAGATTTTGCACATGTCTCAGTATTTTGATCATAACTTTCCGTTCAAATATAGGATTGAAGTGATTCAAGTGGCATTGGAAAGCTAACTCAAAATGATACAATTCGTTGTGAAATAGGATTTTCCTAATTCAGATGGTTACTATGCCAAAATCGCCCCGCAATAAAAGGACACAAATCTGGACGAATCCTATTCTGATTTCAGACTTCTATTTTGACTTGGAGATAGACCTCCGAATTATCTAGATTTATTAGGGCGTTTAGGACTCTCCTAAGCATATAAATAGACATCTTTGCATTCAAGAAAGATATACAATTCCAGAGACGAGTTTTGGGATACAATTTTAAAGACAGAATGTAATCCACAGCTTTCTTTTAGTTTAGTTTTTCTTTAGGTTTAGGTTTAGGTTTTAGTTTCATAGTCATGTGGAGCTAAATTCTCAACTAAGGTTGGGGATGAACCCTTACCAATGAAGAACAACATCACTTTTATGTAAGTCTCTATTTATCCAATTTTATTGAGTTTATTATTTCAATTGTTTTACTTCTAATCAATTGTGTTGAATGATTCTTGGATATCTCTTGTGATTCAAGGATACATGTGATGATTTGAGATAATTTCATATGATTGATTGCTTGGTTTTTAACTTATAAAAATTAGATATCCCTTGTGATTTGTTCTACGGATACATCTAGTGTTTCAATTAAATTTGGATTCCTTTTGTGATTTGGTCAATGAATTGATACATGGGATGGTTTTGATTAATTCTTTGAAGCATTGTAAAACATACATAAGATTTAAATTGTGAGAACTTCGGATTAATATTGATGGATATAAAATATGTTATTATGATTTGGTGAGTTTAGATTCCACATCCTTAGTGCCTTTATCTATTGATTTACATAGTTTATTTAGTTTATGTTTAGTATTTTAATTTTCAAAAATCAAAATTCAAAACACTTTTGGAACTAGGTTAGGGTAAAATTAGTTTATATTTAAATTGCTCTTTCAAGAATACAATTCTCTGTGGGTTCAACCTCGCATTTGCAAAACATTATATTGGAAACGATTCGTGTACTTGCGAGTATTAAAATTTGCACAACAGTAGGGTTTTGATATCCACCGCTAATCATACTCAAATAAGACAAACAACATGCACAATGTTACAACCTTATCAAGATACTCAATGTTTGCCAACCTAAAGGCATGGCATCCACTCCTTAAGCTATTGATCTCCCTAAGCAACGAATTAGGCATGATATCTAATCTAATTTTTTTCTTTCTCAAAGGATTTAGCATGGTATCTATTAAGTTGATCTTTAAGAAAGCATAAAGCTATGGAGATCGATAAACACCTGAAGCTTAGAGCATGGTATCTACTTCCGGTTTTCCATGTTGATCAATCCAAGAACCTGTGATGAGGTTTTTTCGTCACTCTAATAGGCTCGAGACTCGGTCATCAAAATTGACCTAAATAAAAAATCCATTTCACATGCATATGATGATCAAGCACATTCATGTGAGGAATTCAATAAAACCGAAAATAATTAAGTATCAAAACATTAATTGTAGCAAAGAAAATTGAAATCCTGAAGAGACATGATTAGGGCTTCAATGAGCCCTAACTAAAGTATTAGTTACACATAATTCGGATGTTATAAGAAAATAACAAGGAAAAGTAGAAAAACCGAAAAACCCTTCTTGATTTATCCTTAAATTCTTCTCCCAATGCTTGTGTCTTTGCTTCTCCTCCCTCTTCAAACAAATTGAGATAGTATTTATAGAGTTTGGAATAGCCCTAGTTGATTTCGTCTAGCCTAACAACTCAAAAATCGAGTTGGAGTTGGATTAGAATCCTTTCAAAACATGTCTGCCAACTTCGCTGTGCTCTAGCGCATGACTACGCTCAATCGCATGACTGCACTCGATCCCTCTGGCTTGGGATCTCGATCCCTCTCGCTTGGGCGCTCGCGCGCAGTTCCTTCAGCCTTTTCCCATAATATCTTTTAAGCTTGAAACTTGCCAAAAACACTTGCTTTTCTTCAAAATCCTAAGAATGCAAGAAAACAAAAAACATCAACTTATAACAAAACTAAAACATTAACATATGTGAAAAAATGGGCTCGAATGTGTAACATTCAGCACTTATAAGCATTCAATGGTTGTCAATCTGTCAAGGCATTTCTCTTAAAACACACGTTTTAAAACAAGGATATTCTTTTTACCAAGGATTTCATGAACTCTCTATTTGAAACTCTGTTTTGATCTTTTACAAATTGACATCAATGTCTGTTTTCTCAAAAGTTCATGGCACCTCCTATAATGACAAGCAATTGATCAAAGATTATGTGTACCTTCTAATTGTGAATTTCAAGTGATGACTCGCTTTTTGATCCTTATAGAAAAAGCTAGTGTCTATGCATTGTGGTAAAAGGTGAAGCACCCAAGGGATTGATTCCTCATCCTAATAAATGATTTGGACAATTGAAGAGGAATGGGTGTGTGCCTTTTTGTTCAAGAATCATAAAAGAAGGGTTTGACTTTTGTCTTAAGTGATAAGCATTTTCCTTTGTGACTTCTTGACATCTGAGGTTTGAATTATGTATCATCTGTTTTTCAAATGATGACTCACTTCACTGATTATACCTTTGTTGGATTGTTTCATTAAATTCTTACATGTAAGAATTAAATCAATGAATGTGCCATGTTCTAATTTGTGTGATCAAATGATTAATTGATTCTTGAATCTCTCTTTTATCTCTTGAGGAAAACTTGTGTACTTCACTTATTGTTGTTATCTTTTTCAAAACAAAAAAGGAGGATGAGAACAAACACAGAAGTTTTTGTTTGGGTGCCATCTTAACAGAGAATGGTTTATGTTTGTCAAACATTTTATTTCCTTTGTTTTTTGATGTATTTGTTCATATTTCATCTTGTTTCAATTTGGTTTAATTTTATGCTTTATGCAATTCTAAATGTCTAGTTTTTCTTTGAAGTATTGAATATGGCGCAATAATGCCTCTTGTGTGAGATTGTTGTCAATTGCCTTTTGATTATGTTGAGAGATTGCAATTGATCATTCACTTGATGTGATTGTGAGTTTAATTTTGTGCCATTTTTGTTCTAATGTGCTTGAAATTTTGCAAATGTCTTGTTGGTTGTGGTCTTGTTCTTTGTCTTTGTTTTCATGCTTCTCAACTTTGTTTGTATGACTTGATTTGGACTTTTGAATAAAAGGTGGTTCTTTGAACTTGTTTGCATTTTTCATGTGCATAGTTGAATCTACCATGCCTTCCAATGTTTATGTTGTGGGCTCATAATGATTGTACCCCCCCTAGTTTATACCTTCCAATGATACAAGTTACACCACTTTAGTTTCTTCTTTTGTCTTTTATGACAAAATGAGGAGAATGTAGTTTGTTAGAACACTTGTTAGGGAGAGGTTACTTATGTTAAGGGGGAGTTAACATTTGAGCCAGGTTTCTTCTGTAATATCTTTCTTATCTCTTGTATTCTTTGATATATTTTATGAGACAACTTTGACAACCCTTCTTAAGAGAACACAGAGCATAAGCCAGCTAAAAGATGAGCCTAAGGCACAATTTGTTGAACTAGTTTTGGAGGAAGAAGGTGATTGAGCAGAGGCAGCGGATACAGATTCAGCTAAGAAACTTGTCTCTTTTGGGAACATTGACATTGGTTTTGTAGAACCTGTAAGTAATCACTTCTTCAGTGACCTCTTCAAGGATGGTCAGAACCCTTTCATGGCTTCTGCTGCTGCCATAGCCACAACTCCTCCTTCCACGGAAATTGATCTAGTTATTCCAGCTGCTCAAGATGCTCCGGCTGCTCTGGTTGATCCCCTATCGGTTGATGACTTTCCCTTTGTCCATTTATGACAAAAAGGGGGAGAAATTTGGGGTTAAACTTGACAAAAAATATGGTTTCTTGGTGAGTTTAATTTTTCTGATGAATTTGGTTGATGTTTTTATGATATTTATGGCCTATTATTTTGAGACAATCTGGTGGTTATCTTTGTCCATATTTGGTTTAACCTTATGTTTAAAGTCTTTGAATGTTTGGTTTACTATGTTGTGTATGGGTTCTCTGTTTTTCTTTGTTTTTTTTTAATATGGTGCAATAATGTTTTTGTGTGAAGTGTTTCAGAACCAGGTCAATACAGTTGGATAATCTAATGGAGATTGTTCTCACTTGTTTTGGAATAGTTCAACAATGGTCATTGGTTAAGTGTTCCATGAACTAGCACTTTGGTTTGTTCTTTGTTTTTGAGCTTGATCTGTGGGTTGGTTTCTTAATGCTACAATAGTCATTGGTGAAATGTTTTATGACCTAGTATTTTGTTTGGTGAGTCTGCTTTGGCTTGTCCTTATGGTTTGATGGATTTTATGGCATTGTTTCTTGTAAAAGTTTTAAACCTTTATTTTACGGTTCTGTCATTGAATGGCCCAAGGGGGAGATTGTCAGGTTTTAGATTGGCCTAATTCAATGACTATTCTTGTAATGTCTGTGTGTTTAAAACTTTGAGTGTTTGTGTGTAAAACCTTAAGGGTTGTTTGAGGGGTAGTCTGTGTTGTTTTTAGGGTCTTTAGAGGAGTTCTCTGTTTTCTCGTCAGAACGAGACGTGTAACAAGACTGATTGAAGAGCTACTGGTTTCCAATCAGAACCCCCCGTTAGAACAAGACAAGTAACGTGGAGTTACTGGTTTCTTGTTAGGACTCACGTCACGACGAGACATGTGACAGGCTTGGATGTTGAAGCTTTTGTTTTCTTGTCAGATTTAATGTCAAGACGGGACATGTAATGGGGAGTTACTGTTGCCGCATCAAGAGTCTCGTTAGGACGAGATATGTGACGGGAGTGGAGAATGAAGCTATTGGTTTCTCATCAGGAATGGCGTCAAGACGAGGATGTGACAGGAGCAAAGATGGTCTCCCTTGTTTCTCGTCAAGAACGGCGTCAAGACGAGGATGTGACAGGAGCAAAAGTTGGACTCCCTAGTTTCTCGTCAGGAAGCTCATGAGAATGGGACATGTGACAAAAGCAAAATTGAAGCCTCTGTTTTGTTGTCAGGAACCCCGTTAGGACGAGACATGTAAAGGGACCAAAGTTGGACTCCCTCGTTTCCAATTAGCTGATGCGTTAAGACGAGACATGTGACGAAGATGAGACTTTTGTTCTTCCCATCATAACGGAACTACTTCCTGTAATAATGGGAAAGTATCCCGTTAGGACGTGACGAAGAAAATGGGTCTCCTATAAATAGTCTCTTAGTCATTGTTCAGTCTTCAGACTTTAGGAATTTATTTTGTTGAGATCTCTCTTTTCTAAAGTCTCTTTTCTCCACTAGCATTAGGTCTTGGTGGTACTAATATTCAAGAGGGGATATGATATACCTTGAAGCTGCCCTTTCTCTTGCTTTGACGTCTTAGCCTTTGGCGTGTTGCCTTGTTCACTTGATGATGATAAAGATGGTCACTTTTGAGGTTTGTTGAGGAAAGTCTACTAAATGGTTGGGGTGGTTTACCTTGAGGTGCTCAAGGGTTTTCCACTTTGTAAACAAACCTTGTGTTTTGGCTGTGTTTGTTTTATACTTGCGATGTGCATGTTTGATAATATGGCTTAGTTATTTTCTTTTGAAATATTTGGTTGCTAGAGGTAAAACACTATATGTATATACTTTCATAATCCGTAATAAATAAATAAATAAAAATTACCGTGGGTGGTGGTTGGCACGTGGCATCTTAGGGAACAGGATCCTCTTTAGTCCAAAATGGATTGGAGAATGTCCAGTTCATAGCTAGGATTTATGAGACCACAAATGGGACACGTGTCCTACTAATAAAAAATAATAATAAAATATTATTTAACAATAATAATAATAAAATAAAATAAAATAAATATGAGGTGGCCCATCTTAGCCATAGAGGGTGGCCGGACCACCCCCATTTTAGCTAGGAGGCTGCTCAAGCCACCCCCAATGGCTGGCCAGGATTGGCCAAGCTGAAGCCACCCCCAAGCCCAACAAGAGTGGTCCAGCCCCTCCCAAGCACCTTTATTTTTATTATTTTTTTTTTTTTTTTCATTTGGCCCTTGTGGGTTGCTGGACCACCCCAAGGGCCATGGGGGTGGTTCGGCCACCCCTAGCCAGCCATTGGGGGTGGCCCAGCCACCCCCTATGGCCAAGATGAAGTGGTAAACCATCTCTTATTTTTTTTATTAATTTATTTTTAATGTTAAATAATATTTTATTATTTTTTTTATTATTGATACGTGTTACATTTGTGGCTCTAAAATTTCTAAAAAATAACCTAACAATGAACTAAATACTCCCAGTCCATTTTAAATTGAAGATGATCAAATTGCATATCCTAGTCCCTCCTCTCACACAAGTGGGTCGCTGGGGAGATCCCACCTCACCGGTGGGTCGCAAGCTAGGATGACTTGATTGTGGCTAGTGGGAGAGGAGGGACTAGGTCACTTAAAACCACCACCTTCTTTTCTTATAATTTTTTATTTTTATTTATTTTTTTGAAATAATATACTAATGTAGTAAGAAGAGACACGTGAAAACATTTTATTAGTCATACGTTACGGACTAAGTACGTGGCATGGAATCTGTCTATTTCTTAAATTGGAAAATTATAAGGACCGGACTTTTCAAAATCCAGGAAGCGGTTTGATGAAATCAGAACATACAAAAACCAAAAAGGTATTTAACCTTTAAAAAACAATGGTATAATTCATTTTGGGTGTAAATAATAGGAGTCCAGCTATCTGGTTGCTTGCCAAAGTTTGACATGGCTATATTAAAAAAAAATAATAATAATTCGTAGAAATCTCTCTCTCTTCCCTCATTTCGTATTTTTTTTGTTAGTTAAATTTTTATGAATTAATATTTAGTTTCTAATGCCTCAAAACTTGTTTATGAATTCAAAAATAAAACTTAGGGGTGGAAAGTTAATCCTTTAGGGATGGTATCACCTAAAAGAGATTTAATCATCCTAAATTTGGTGCTAATATTTCAAATTTGAATTCCCCTTTAATGTTTATCTTCTTTAATTAAAAAAAAAAAAAATTGTAAATGTCTAACGCTTGGCTGCCGTAAATCTCTACTCAAATAATAGGGGTGTCAAGGAGGTTACGGTTAGCGGTTATTGGCAATAATTGCTAACCGTAACCGCCTTAGCGGTTAGTAGATTTCACTAACCGCAACCGCTAACCGCCTAGCGGTTAACGGTTAACAGTTAACCATCGGTTAGCGACTAGTGAAATAGATAATCGCCCGCTAACCGCTTTTTCAAAATTGGGCTTTTTTTTTGCCTTTTTGAGCTTTCTTTAGGGCTTTTTGGGCCTTTTTTGGCTTTTTTTTTTGGCTTTTTTTTACCCTCATTTTTTTTCTTCGTATTTTTAGTGTCTTCTTGAGCCCAATTGCTATAAAAAGAGCCCATATTGAAAAATCAAAAATATTTGACCCAAAATTTACAATTACTTGTACTTTAAAAAAATTTCCTTAAATATTAAATCATAACCGGCTAACTTTTTTTTTTTTTTTAAAAAAAAAAAACAACAACATATAAAAAAAAAAATTGAACACAACATATAAAAAAAAGTTCAAAATTCAGACAACTGTCACAACATATAATGATAATACATTAATACTTAAATTGTGTTTATAAGTAACAAATAGGTCATTGTTTAATTCAATGTCAATTACTTAATTTGATATTATATGAATCATATCATCATTGTACATTAATAATATGATTCACTTGAAGTCTTGAATAAAGTATTTGAATTGTCATTGAATCATATGATTAAGTATTGATATTATACATTTATATTATTCATATGCATATGTAGACTTATATAGACTTATAACATATATAGACTTATAAGTTTATAACATACATTGGAAATAAGTCTCTAGATATTTAATTGTTGTATTAGTATGAATTGGTATACTTATGAGTTATATCATATTATATATGTATAATTTGTTATTATATAATCAAATGATTTAATGATCAATTGATCATGTGATATAATCATATAAATTATAGTGATAATATATTAATACTCAAATTGTGATTTAATTATTTTAAAAAAAAATTGTGATTTAATGATCAAGTGATTATGTTATATGTATAAATATTTTTATAATTATAATTATAAAAATATATTAAAGAAAAAGGCGGTTAGCGGTTAACGGTTAGTAAACCCAATAACCGTTAGGCAGTTATAGTGGTTAGGCGGTTAGCGGTTAGCGGGCGGTTTTTAACCGCCCGCATTGACACCCCTAGTAAATAAGGAGTAGAGATTTACATTTACAATTTTTTTTTTAATTTATTTATTAAAGAAGATAAACATTAAATGAGAATTCAAATTTGAGATATTAACATCAAATTTGAAACATTAGCACCAAATTTAGGATGATTGAATCCCTTTTGGGTGATACCATCCCTAAAGGATTAACTTTTCACCCCTAGATTTTAGTTTTGAATTCAAAAACAAGTTTTGAGGCATTAGAAACTAAATATTAATTCATAAAAATTTAAACTAAATATTAATTCATAAAAATTTAACTAACAAAAAAAAATACAAAATGGGGGAAGAGAGAGAGATTTTTACGAATTTTTTTTTCTTTTTAATAAAACCATGTCAGACTTTAGCAGACACTTGTCTGACTCTTGTCAGCCAAATAGCAGAACTCGTAAATATCCATGATCGATATTCGAATTCTTTAGTTGACCCTAGTATGCGGAGTGTTAATATAGTATAATTCTGGTATGATTAACTGCATCAGAGTTTTTCTTAATCTTTTTTTTTTTAAAAAAAAAAATGATAAAGATAAATAAAATATATGAAAATTTGGACGGTGTTTTATCCTAATTGGAGTCGTTATCAATCCGCAAGAGACACTCTGACGTGAAAAATAATAGCCGACAGTTATTAACATTCCCGTTACTCGCTGATACACGTGGCGTGATATGGGGATGCCGACAGTCGTTATCCGTGTCAGAATAACATTTGCTTATCTGGTCTCAGAGACAATGATAATGACCCGAGCCCGTCTTCCACATTTCTTCACGTACATATGTCAACTAATGTCTTTT
Organism: Corylus avellana; assembly: GCF_901000735.1. NCBI lineage: Eukaryota > Viridiplantae > Streptophyta > Magnoliopsida > Fagales > Betulaceae > Corylus > Corylus avellana. The sequence goes on along the minus strand of NC_081548.1, from coordinate 12,440,012 downwards.
GAAAATTTCACCACTTCCAATTTACTTTACCCAATTTTACATGAACCCTTATTTGATCCAAAAATAAATAAATGAATAATTAAGAGTAAACGCTCCAGTTAGAAAGAAACATTTTTCTCCGATTCCTTGCTAGCTAGAATGCTAGTAATCATGAGGAAAGATACCCCTACATATGTGATGGAAAAATTAATAATAAAAAAAAAAAGAAAAAAAAAAGCGTATATTATGTTAAGAAAAGAAAAAACAAAATTATTAATTAATGAAAGCTAGAGTGGAGAAATTAACAACGGCTGCTGATTAATATGTCTAACCACGACCGTGAGGGCGAAGAAAAAGGGGGTGTGAATAAGTTCCGACCAGACATGTGGAACTTGCTACTTCAATGGTTGTCACGTTCGGTTGGAACAAGACGAGCCGAGTTTTCAAAGAGACATTTTCATTTCTTTCTTTCCTTGACTTCTGACACCTAAAGTGAGTTTTTTAGAAAGTGTTTGTTGAGAGAAAAAGATAAGGAGGAAGAAAGCTTGGAAAAGAAATCAGACAAGACAGATACTGAGATACAAGGTTGAACGTGTTAGCAAAGTTTTAAGCGAACGTAAGCTCAACTTAAGAGTAGATAAAAGTTATTTGCATGATTTAATTTCCTTGAGAAGGCAAAGATTTATTACATGTTCTATGTAAGTAAACTAGTCCCAAGAGTAGCTAAAGTTTGTTGCATGAATAATATCACATGAGTTTTCAAATGAGAATAAGTTAAAAAAGGCATGAGATTTCTAACATCTTGTCACTACAAGAAATATTGTCATTAACGGTAACACTATTAGCGGTGACCCCAAAGTCGCCGCTAATAAGTGTTTTTCAACAAATACTTTTGATAGCTGACACTAATAATAGATTGTTACGGTCGACTTAATTCATTGTCGATACTAATTGACGCTGCTCATGTTTGAAAAAAATTAATACTAGCGTTGACCTTTTTGTTGACACTGATATGTCCTCGCTAATAATACGGTGGGAATTTTTTTCCGCTTGAGGGAAGAAGTAGGAAGATAGATATTAGCGACGACATTATCCTACTAGAAACAACAAATGTCTACGCTAATAAGAACACACTAGCATCAACTATAAGATCAACACTGATGCCATATTATCAACATCAACCATAAAAATTCGACGGTGATGCATTGTTGTATCAACGTTGATATATATATATATATATATATTAAAACTCATCAACGTCCACTTTAGAGTCAATGCCCCTACCCTATTATCAGTGTCGATATTTAGAAGTCGATGTTGATACATGGTTATCAACATCTACTCTAGGGTCAATTTATGCAAATGCCTTTGTTAAAAAAAAAAAAAAAAAAAAAAGCAATGTCGACCCAAATGTCAACACTAATTACCTATTATTAGCGTTAACTTCCAAGAGTCGACGCTCATGCCCGCCTTTCTTAAAAAGAAATAAATTAAATCATATTAGCCATTAAATTTTTCTTTTAAAAAAAATTGAAACCCATATAAAAAAAATTAAGTATTTTTGTATTATTAGTAAAGTTTTCTGTTTTTATTTTAAATATATACAACACTTTTTTGATATATATATATTATTTATTTCTTTTCCACGATGTCTAGAAACCTCAACATGTGATAAGGATCAAGACATTTTGTAGGGTTTCATCATGTTCTTGTTCTTTCTCAGAATGTCCAAAGACCTCAACATGTCATGTTTGCTTTGCTCGCTCTACGTACAAGATCATTGACATTTTAATGCAAATGTTACTGTTTGTTTCTTGAGCATCCTCCCACATCCTTGTCTCAAAAGCATTAAAGAATCAAACGAACGTCTGATCGTAATACGATCAAATGATCAATCAAAATTTATGGCTTTTGTATTATCCTTGCACACAAATCTGATCGATAATGATAAGTTCAAATGATTGATCGAGATTGACACGATTGAAGGCTTGATTGGACGTCCGATCGATTCTAATGCATTAGTCCGATCGATCATGGTACGATCGAATGAATGATCAAACTCTTTGAATTTTGTATCATTCATTGAACGTAGGCTAATGCATTATTCTTCTAATGGATTGCATATTGTAATCAATATCCAAGAGAACATCTTGTTCTTCAGAAGTGAACATATCTAATCATTGTTTGGCCTTGCAGCATATATTCCACCTATTCTGGAATCGGCGTGTATTCTTTTTCCATGGACCAAGAGTATACTAATCATATTTATTATATATATAATGGGTAAATCCGTAAGTATAGTAGGCTAAAATTTGGGACAAATTAAGTATCCTCTTTTATTAAGTGAAACGTGTGTTTTGCCTTTTGAGGAGATTAAGGGCCTATTTGGGTATGCGTTTGAGATGCCTAAAAATGCATTTAAAACTCAAAAAGTCTATTTGAAAAAAAAAAAAAAAAAAAAAAAAAAAAAGTATTCGTTTGGTAAAAAAAAATTGAAAGCGTTTTTAAGGGTCTAAAAAACTTAAAATAGTCAAAACCCACATTTGGAAGCTTTTGTTAAAAAACATTTTTTTACTTAAAAGCTCTATTTCTCAAATGCAATCCCAAACAGGCTCTAAGGGCATGTTTAGGTGTGCGTTTGAGGGGCAAAAAAATGTATTTAACACTCAAAAAGTCCGTTTGAAGAAAAAAGTACAAATTTGGAAAATAAAATTTAAAGCGTTTTTAAGGATCTAAAAAATCCAAAAATGGCCAAAATGCACTTTTGACGAAAGCTTAAAAAAAAACATTTTGCCAAAAAGCATTTTTTTTTTTTTTTAACTTAAAAGCTATATTTCTTAAAGACAATCTAAAAAACGTGTGTTTAGTTTTGAGTTTTTAATTGGAGCATGCGTTATGTTTTTCCACCGACTTAAGAACTTTATTCGAGGAAGGAACTTAGATATTCAATTTAAAAGTTTCATTGTTCCAAAGAGATATAAATAAATAATTAAATGCTTATTAAGATGGAAAGTTTTCAATGTGACAACGTTCTACGAGTCGGTTTGAGATTACGTTTGAGAAACAGAACTTTTAAGTCAGAAAGCGCTTTTGGGCAAATTCATTTTTAAGCTTTTGGCTATTTTTAGGCTTTTAAGACCTTTAAAAGCACTTCTAATTTTTTTACTAAATGAGTTTTTTTTTTTTTTTTTTTTTCTTTTTCAAACGGACTTTTTAAGTGTTAAAAGTACTTTAAGCCTTCAAACGCAATTCCAAACAAATCATTCATCTTATTCAATTACAACTCACAATTTTTATTTTTTATTTTTTCTATTTCTTCCTTCAAATCTTATTTGAAATATTAGTCATATTATTAATTGAAAATGAGATATTAGAAAAACTTGAATATACAAAGTTAATTAGTAATATTACATTCTAAAAAGCAAGAAGAGTAAATTTTTTTTTTTTTTTTAAATATAATATAAAAAATTAAAATAAATATTATATATTAAACATTTAAATATAAAAAATGCTTCACTTAGAGCCTGTTTGAAATTGCGTTTGAAAGTTTAAAAGGTATTTTTAGTACCTAATTTATTGATTGGGAACAACACTAGAATGTTTAATTTCATGCCAAACAAAAGTTAGCATGTTTAGTAAAAAATTCCAAGAGTACTTGTTTGGGATTCCAAAAAGCGTTATATTTCTCAAACACAAATCCAAATGACTTATACTTCAAAATCTATCAAGCCGGCCCTAATTTAATTCTTGGACAAACATACTCTATGTGTTCTTACTAACTTAATTAAGTAGGTGTAATAATGTTATTCTATTGATCAAACCCCACGATAGTGCAAATATATAAATATACTCGAGTGTTTTGACCAAAACTTTTTTGGGTCTTAAAAATGATTAGCGTGGAAATCAACCCATATAAAATAATAAATAAATAAAAAATATATTTGAATGGTTGATATTTATGAATAAAATAGAAATTGCATGAAGTAAATTAAAGCAAAAAGCTATATATATATATAGTACTACTGCCTATACATTTTTCAAATGGATAGGAATGAAGTGGAATAATAGTGCGGTTGGAAATCGGATTTGCAAATCCATATCATCTTTTTATATTATTGCATGCTCTCAAGGTCGGTTAAAAGAAACTTCCAAGAAAGCCAAATAATTAATGTCCAAGTTGAGAAGGATTATATATTGGTATGGACGTCAATGTCAGATAATGGGTGTCCATGAATTTACCTCCTTTTTAAAAGGATCGGGTAAATTCTGGAAAAAGCTTATGCTCCTCATCTGCTACAAACATGCATCGCAGCCTGAATGAGACTCTCTGGTAGTCAACATTTCTGAGATAATTAAGGAATCCCAGATTGCTTCCCTTATCCAACAATAGATTTCACATTTTCCCAGCTGGAGTGGAGCCTCCGAAGTTAGGAGGAAGACCAATTCTAGAGCTCATCTTGTAACAAAATGGGCTGCGTCGTCCCCCAGTAATTTTTTTTTTATTTTTTATTTTTATTTTTGATGTCTTCCCCTTAACTCCCCTGCGTTGAATTCTATTAGGATCAAATTAAAATGATCAAAAGGTCCTCCTTTATACTTCCCTTCTCCTGTATTTTAGAGAAAAATAAGAAAGGAAAAATTTCACTTAATTAGGTGCCACTCCTCAATTTTCATCACTTTTGCAATATTCATATCTTTAATTAAACTTTAAAAAGTGTCAATTTTTAGAGTTAAATTCTAATGAAAAAAGTGAAAATTTCAAAATACCACCATTCAAATTCAATGTATTGTTGTAATTTTATAAACATCTTAAAGGTATTTTACAGATTTTACTCATTAACCGTTTGATTTAATACTAAATTTTGATGGGATGATTGCCATCCCAAATATATTAAAGATAGTAGCCCCAAATTAATATTTTTTAAAATTTAAGAGTATGATTGAAAAATTAATAAAAGATAAGAGTAGTAAGTGAAGTCTTGTATATTATATAATTGATTTCTTTCTTATTTTCAAGCTCGTGAAAAGACAAACGATATTAAGGAAAAGAAAAGAAGAAGACAAAAAAAAGTTTTCAATCGACATTTTTGTAGATATTTTGAGGACAACTTCCGACCTTATGCTTTGATATATCGTTTTCAATATTGATAACTTGTTGTAAACTGAGGTATACGCGCGACGGCTATTATTAATTTTCTTTTGCATGCATTTTCCATTTCCGGACCCCCACGGTCCCACCCACCGCGCGCTTCATACGTTCGTTGCACCCACGTACGGTGCTCTTCTTATGCATGAGGACGCCTGGATGTTCGCCATATATGTCAATTTGATATTACAAATGCTTATAAAATGGAGAGCCTTTAATAAAATTAATATGAAGCGAAAATAATTTGAGAGAGAGAGAGAGAGAGAGAGAGAGAGATGTATAGTAGCAGCTAGCATGGTCAACGTCCTATACTAACCAAAGGTGCGTCCCACCGCTGTCGCCTTGTTTTCATAATTGCATTCTACATTTCACTGTCACCTTGTTGTCCGGTCCATTTCATAGGAGAAATATTGCACGTATATATATATATATATATATATATATATTTTCTTTTTATAGGTGACTTTTAAATTCATCCTTTAACGTTAATTAATGTGATTGGAATTGGAAATAAATGTTGCCCAAACCATTAGATTTCATTCCAACCACCTTTGCAAGGCCTATCAGGAGGCCTATGAAATACTTACCCAAAATGCAAATCGAAAAGAAGTTCAAAGAAATTAATGGCATATTGGCATTTTACCAAGAAAAATACAGATATTTTCTTCAAATTATCATTTGATAGATAATATATTTTTTAAAATTTTAATTGGGACAATATCACTTTTAAATTATTAAAAACTTATCAATGTCAATAATAAAGTAAATACCTTAATAAAATAAAAATAAAAAGTTCAAAGTTAAAAAATAAATAAAAAAACTAAAACTGGTGAATGATGGCCCATAGTGTGCGAGTTCCCAAGTGATTTGTGAACATAATTTGTAAAACTGAACTCTAAAATTCTTGACGAAACACTCAAACCGGTGAATAATTGCCCAATAAATTATGTAATGAGCTGTCGTCTAATCTCTCATCTTCTCGACTGTCATCAGCAATGGTGGTAGAAGCTCCAGTCAGCTCAGCTCCTCAGGCCTTGGCTTGACGATCCCAATCTATCTTTTCGAGCCAAAACGAAAAACATGGTCACAAGACTCACAACACACGAGCCTTGTGCGGCTAAAAGGCCAAGCCATAGCCCATTGAAATTAATCAAACCCTGCATAAAAACTCAACCACACTGCCTCCCCACAAGATAAAAGCAACTCAGGTTGATCTTAGCTCCCAATTTCGGTTGAGATGTTCCTCTCAAAACGCCGCAATCTGTTGTTTGTGGGCAGATAATTTCCATGCTAGTAGAAGGGTGGCCGAACCACCAAGGCCAACAACTTAGTTTCTTCATTTTTTTTTAAAAAAAAAGTTCTTTTTTGTTTTCAGTTATTAGTTTTTTGTAGTTAAATTTTTATTTTTATTTTTTATATTTTTTTTTCTAATTTGTAAGAACATTTTTGTCTTAGTCATTTGTGTCTTTTTTACTGATTCCAGAGAACAAGTTTGAAAAGAACACTTTGTGCTACTTCGAGGGAATAAGTGTATTTTTCTGATTTTATAATGTATAGGGTGAGATAATTAATCATGTCAATGGATTGCCTCCATAAATTCTATTTAAATTGGTCCAATTCCGTATCAGATTAATTAAGGATTATGGTCTCTTAATTTAAGAATATTAGTATAATTAACAAAAGATGAATGTTACGATTCCTCCTAATGTTTTTCTTTTCTCACTTTGATACTATATTTTTTTTAGACAATATTTACGTAGAAAAAAAAAGAGTAGCATTTTTCTTAACAAAACTACTGGAATGTGGTGGCACAATGTTATGTTTTGTAAATAGAAAGCACATTCTCTTCTTAGGATGACAAATTTTTTAAATATTAGTTTATGATTTATGTTCGCCAAGTTGCCATGCAAGATACCATTGGTCCCCATATTGTTGTGCAAGCTCGTACCATTTAGAGAAGCATGTGCAACATATTAATAATTAATTAATAATTCTTAATAATCCGTAATCACTTTTAAAATTAAAGTTAATCTTGAAAAGAAAAGAGTGTTTCTTTATTAAATTTGGCTTATTACTATAATTTGAAAATACAAGTGGAGGATAAAAATGGTGGACAGCGAGAATCTTGCTAGCTCCCAGACCCAAGAGAATGAAATCAAGACTTGGTGGGTGGACAATTAATATAATAGTAACAAAAAATATACCAAAAGTATTTTTAGTGCTCCTTTAGTGGGGGCTAATGTAGCTGTATGACGTAATCACTTCCATTTTTAGTGTATTGTCTCACAGCGCGATTTCTTGACTGATGCGACTCAACAGGGCGATTTCTTGACTGATATGACTCAAATATTGGTGTATCACAAATTACCAGTGTAAAAAATTGCTTTATTGGATCAATAGGAACTAATGGGGCTGTTTGCCACTAGCTTGGAAAAATAAAATAAAATAAAATTGTAGTAAAATTTGATTAATGTGTGAAAAAAGTGGAAAAGTGAAATTTTTTTTTTATTTTGTAACGATTTTTTTTATTTGAATAGTAATAAAATGTGATTTATGTGATATAAAAAGTAAGAATTTTGAAGTTGAATTTGAGATAAATAGTATGAGGCATTTTTTTTTTGGGTCCACTAGCAAACAACCTGGATTATGTTACTGTTTAATAGACAGGAACTGTAACGAAAATTAATTGATGTGAGAAAAAAAAAAATGAATGTTTGGTATAAAAAAGTGAAAAACTTTTGTTTTATAGTATTTTTTTTATTTTATTTAAATAGTAGTAAAAAGTGATTGATATGATGTGAAAAGTAAGAATGTATAGAGTTCAATTTTTTTTATGAATAGTGAACAGCTCTCGCCAAATGGAGTCAATGATTAAAAACCACTTGAAGAATGCCAGCGTCTATATTATGAGCCATATTTGTCTGATTATTATTATTTTTCTAAAATCCTGTTGAGCTATAAGTGTAATGCCCTCAAAACTGACCTTGACCAATCTGGCAGAGTTATTGGCAATTACCCACTTAAACCAACTAGTGGCTAAATAAGGAATCGCCTCTCTAAGCATTATCAGAGTTAATGCATAAGAAGGTGAAAAAAATCTGAGAAAAACTACAAATCAATACAGGGACAAGTATATTCCCCAAAATAAAGACATGGAGCAACTAATCAGTAATAAAAGGCAAACCTAATAACAATATGAAAAATCTTAAGATAAAGCTGTAGTGGCAACCGTGTCACTCTTGAGTCTTAGTAATAGGCTCCCTATAAGAGTAATAATAGCGTAAGTCTAACGACTTAGTAAGTGAACCTCACAATTGGGTATGACATTACCTCATTATTATTAAACAGAAATAAACGTGTTGTTTTTGTAAATATTTAAAAAGAGAGATTGTCTCCGTTAATACACCAGAAAAATATTGTTTAGTTATTAGAAGAGTGGTGTATTCTTGGCGGCAGTTGCCTAAGTATTTTAATGCAACAACTAATTATTTATAGGTCATAACTATCATGTATGGTCTACTCGAGATATTACTCATTCTCAGCAGGTTGACGCTGTTCCGAGGGACCTGTAACACAACACCGGTGCCCCGGATATTGTATGCTACTATCCATAACACTAGTGGCACGGCCGAGTCTGACCTCGGGTGGCTCACACCACTAATGATGTACATCCTGTAGTGACCATCTGTTAAGGCTGCACCGGTCACGAAACAACCATTAGATCCAAAGCTCATATACAACACATATTTGACCATAAAATCAAGTTCATATAGTAAGCCCTTTGCTATTATACCGCACATACCGGTGTACCATGTCATACAATGCATCTTATCAACTAGTTATTAAAGCAATTACCAAGTTATTACAAAAATAGACATGCTCATATCATACGCATAGTCAGTCAACTGACATATCCCACATTTTTAAGGAAAGTATTCGTAAGTGGTTACTTACCTAGTACGCTCGCTTAATCCCTCCGACATCACAAATCCCTGTTATAATGAAACATGACTCGTCGTTATAAGCTATACTTAGAAAGTCTTGGAGGGTCTATCTAATGAAGATAATGCTAAGACTCTTAAGGGGCTAGGGAGCACAAGAGCCGGCCTCTGGTACGTCCTTTTGGCAGAGTACGTCCTGTGGTCCCCCAGCATACGTCCTCACTTAAAGACAAGAGTGTACGTACGGTGGTCCCAGTGCGTACGTCCGGTCAAAAAGTCTAAAATTTTCAAAATGCCCTTCCAGCTGTCCCTAGTGACCTAAAGTTCAAATTAACACTCTAACTAAGCTACCTAAGCTTAGTTAATTATTTGGGTCACTACAAAGCGTGGTCGAACCCAAGTTTTTCTATTGTTAGAATATTTCATAAATAAGAGGTATATTTTCCTAAATAGTTTTGATCTTTCTTCTACTTTTGGTTGTAAGTCCTTGGGCTAGTGTAACTTTGTTGCACTACTTGAAAATCGGTTGTTCCTAATTTTTGGACACCGTATTTTTCTACAAGACCCAACCGGGACACCAATGGGACCTCACCGAAACCCGACTAGGACCCGTTGGGACCCCGCTGGACATCGGAAACATTTTCCTAGAAAATAATTTTCTAGAAAACATATCTTGGAAAATGATTTCCTAAAAAACATTTTATAGTATTTGGTGCGTACGAAAAATCACAAATTATATATTTATATATATATATATATATATATATATATATATATATAGGGAAAAATATATTTTACCCCCTTGAACTAACTACCAATTTGTACTTTGACTTCCAATGTTTAAAAAGTGACACTTGAACCCCCTCAAACTTTCAAATTGTTGTAATTCGACTATTCTGACTTTTTTTTTCTTTTTTCCCAAAATGCCCACATCCCACGTTTAAAAAAAAAAAAAAAAAAAAAAAAACAACAACAAAAAAAAGGAAAATTAAGGAGTGTCCAGTCTAGGGTGGCTTATCTGGGGTGGCCAAAGCCACCCCTCTGGCCATCCTTTAATTTTTAAATTTTTTTAAAAAAAATTTAATTTTTTTTTGAACTTAGGATGGGGGCATTTTGAAAAAAAAAAAAAAAAAAGTTAGAATTGTCAATTGTAACAATTTAGAAGTTTTTTGGGGCAAGGTGCCACTTTTTTTAAACATCGGCGTACCAAAGAACGGCATTTTGATGCAGTAAAATGTATTCCATATATATATATAAGAGTATAGTATATATATATATATATATATATTTCATTCAATCATATTAAACCTAAATTATGAAAATGTCTCGGTTGAGTCTCGGTCTTGTCCAGGGCGAGTCACAGTGGGGTCCCAATGGAACTCGGTTAGGACACTCCTAAGTCTTGATCGGGACATTTTTGTAATTTAGAGTTTAATATGGTGATATATATATATATATATATACATTTTGTAATTTTTCATAGGTGGGAAACACCGTAAAATGTTATAGGACTTTTCACAAAACCAAATTTGATCATTTGGAGAAGGAAAAAGAAAAAGTTGCTGTTTGTTTTTTCTCCCTTAAGAAATGTAACTCGCCCATGAGTAACCGAAAGGCATTGGTGGCATTACCAATAAAGAGCTTCATTGGGCTTTGATGATAATAGGAAGGTGTTGATGGATCGCTTGTTTGGCCAAAGCCTTTTGTTAAACTGTCTCAAAGAAAAGGAGGATGATGATTTTATGGCAATGAAAGGATATAAGTTTCCTTAGAGACCCAGCAATTCTGTTTTCATATGAAAATTATGTAGAAGACAACTTTATTTATTTTTTCGACTTGATTATGTTTTTATGCCTTTATCTTTCCTATATTCTGTGTGCATTTGGTCAGTCCATGGCTGTCGGATCTGTGCCAAGAGAGGTACGAAGTGATCAGAGAGAAAAAGGCTTCGAAAAAGGGACTTGGATCCCCTCCATTTCATTTGGAATGGAGAGCAACAAGTTAACTGTTTTTAAGGGACAATTTTGTTATTTTTGGGCTTCTTATTTTTTATTTGAACAAAAATACCCTCTTAAAAACAATAATCCCTTCCATTTCAAATGAAGTGGAGAGATTCCCTTTCCTCAGAAAAGGTATTGATTTGTTGTGGTTGTTTAATGATTCCCTTAATGATGTGTTGGTTGGGGATTTAATGTAGCAAAAAAAGGGAGAAAATTGAAATAAATCAAGTATTAGGCTTTTGGGATTTTGTCTTCGAGGGGTAGCTGTTAAAGACAACAAACTCATTAATAAAAGGAGCGCAATTAATTCTAAACCTTGTGTTTAAAAAAAAGTTTTTAGGTTTCTTCAAAATGTTATAATCTTTATACATAACATTAAATGTGTTTGTGTTTGCAAAAATCATTCACGTAACAGTAACTCGATCGTTGGAGATCATGTCTCATGAAGCGAAAGTCACTAGTTTGAATCTTATTCCTCTTTCTTGTGAGAACACGTCAAAAAAAAAAAAAATCTTGAATTTTGAAATAAATAAAAAAAAAATAGAATTTATGAATCCAAGGAGGATATATATTATAGGAATATCAAAAGGAACCAAAGTTGAAAAAAGTGTGAAAATAAATATGAATTCTTTAAATTCTTTGAGAGATCGAAGATTGCAAATATTTATGAGCACCTAACTATTTTCCAAGTATTAGTTACAGAACACACACACACACACACACACACACATATATATATATATATATATATATATATATATATTGTAAATTGTGTGAATGCTTTGTTTTTTTTATAAATCTTTGATTTTATGGATAAATGCAAAATTGGTCCATGTGGTTGGCTTAATTTACAAATCACTCCCTGTGATTTAAAAAATAATTTATAGGTCCCTAGGGCTGGCCAAAATAACATTTTACCCCCTGAACTCATTTTCCGTTAAATGACTTAACGGAAACCATTACATTGCCACATCACACCCAATAAAAATAAAACACGTGTTATTTTTTATTTATACTTTTAAAAAATGACAAATATGTTTTTCCACGTCATTTTGAGGCTCCAACACATACTTCACGTCAAATTAAATAAACTTAATCCCTCTATATCCCCTGTGCCGCCGTCATCTTCATCTTCCTCAACGATTCTTGCTGTCGTATTCATCTTCGTCTTCATGCCGTCGTCTTCATCTTCCACACCGATTCTTGCGTTCATCTCCAGGTGAGCTGTTGAGTTTCGTAGTACGATTGAAACTGCCGCCAGGGAATCGCCGAAAACGTCACAACGATAAACCACCTTGCTTTGGAGTTTTTTTCCTTTCGTTATTAAGATTTTGGGCATCTTTGATTTGTGAGTTAAAAACATATCTCAAAAAAGAGATCACTTTTTAAAAGATGAACCTACGGTTTGCTTTTAAAGCCACCATCTTCCAACATCTATTTAATACAAACCAGAAAGCACTTGCCATAGAACAAAAACAAAAAAACTAGACACATAAAGAGGGAGAAATTGTTTCCGTAAAAAGTACTGCCAAAAAATGCAGATGCCCAAATCTCAGAGTAACCCAAAGATCAAAGATGCCCAAAATCTTAAAACCGAAAGTAAAAAAGCTCGAAAGTGAGGCAGTTTACCTTCGTGACCTTTCCAGCGGTTCTTTGGCAGCGATTTCAACTTGGGAAAGTGAATCGGTGAGGAAGATTATCGGCGCACTGTGGGATATAAGGATGAAGACGCACTGTAGGGATAGAGGGATTATATTTATTTAATTTGACGCGGAGTGTGTGTTGGAGCCTCAAAATGACGTGAAAAAGCTTATTTGTCATTTTTTAAAAGTATAAATAAAAAATAAAACGTGTCTTATTTTTATGGGTAAATATATCATAAGTCATTGAGTCAATACGCCAAAATTTTTATCTCCCTAAGGTTTTTTTGTTTTTTTTTTTTTTTTTCCGAAAATTTACTTCTTGGATCAATCGAAATGCCAATAAAATCTCTATAGTCAAAATTTTTTAACAGCCGTTAGTCCCAATCTTTGAAACGCTCGGTTTTACCTCATTAAAATAGTAATTTTTTATTAATTTAATTTAAAAATTAAATCTAAAATTAAAAAAAAAAAAAAAAAAAAAAATTCCACAGAGAGAGCATCAACGCTCAGGGATAGCTTTCTGGTTATTGCATTAGTTGCTGCTGCAACCTACTGAGACGGCGGGCCTGAGTGCATAGAGGAAAATTAAGGCAGAAGATAGCAAAGAAGATAAAAGCTAGCATCTACAGAGTGCTCAACTTGCAGAAGGAAAATTAGGAGAATGTCCAACATATTGAAAACTAGGATAGAAACAATAACAAGTAAGAATATAGGCAAATTCAGGAATGAGAAAGTCTAAACAGTAAACATCCTTCTTATGTCCTCCCACACAACTTTTTAAAAACCAGCCATTGTATTTGTAGGACCCCGACCCACGTGGACAAAGGTTGGGGTTCTTACAGATCTAATGGCTTATTTTTTTAACAAGTTGTATGGGAGATGGGTCAATCTAATGAGCCAGATCTGTTTAGGAAAACAAATCTCTCTCTCTCTCTCTCTCTCTCTCTCTCTAGTTCTAGGATTTGGGTTGATTTTATTTTTATTTGTTACTTTTTTCATGGAGAGGGATGGATTTTTGTTTGGTTCCCGAGAAAATTTGAGCGACAGAAAGTGGAATGGGAGTTGGGGTGTTTTGGGTTGTGTTTTCATAGTTGCTTTAATCTGTGTCTTCGGTTCCCTTTGTGTATTTCGTTTCAATGTGGACTTTCGCGTTTCAAATCCACCACAAATTTACAAAGACTTTATGAAGGAAGCCCCAGAGATAATATGAACAACACCTACCCACCAATTTTGCTTGCTTTTCCTTCAATCAATCGAAAACAACAACCTCAAAACCCAATTTCCCATGTTTCCAACTGTATCCCACCACATGGGCAGTACCCTTTAAGAAGCTCTCAACGTCCACTAGAAAGTTTCAGCCCAATTTTTGATCAGTTTTATGACTAGGGACAGAGAGACAAGCTGGTCTGGAGAAAGACGAGAGAGAAGCGAGTGGGGGCCGGGAAGAAATTGCCGGAGATGGTTGCTTCCCCCATAACAAATTCATCATTGCAGGAGGTGGTTGCTTCCTCGCCATGCCATACTTCCTGTGATTTTTTTAAAAAAAATTTATTTTATAGATTTAATTTTTTTTTTAAAATTAAATTAATAAAAAATTAATATTTTAATGAGGTGAAACGGTGCGTTTTGATTGGGATTAACAGCTGTTAAAAAATTTTGACAGTAGAAATTTTATTGGCATTTCAATTGACACAGAGAGTAAATTTTTGGAAAAAAAAACTTAGGGAGATAGAAATTTTGGCGCGTTGACCCAAAGACTTCTGATATATTTACCCTATTTTTATTAGGTGTGATATGACAATGTAACGGTTTCGGTTAAGTCATTTAACAGAAAATGAGTTCAGTGAGTAAAATGTTATTTTAACTTACCCTAAGGACTTACAAATAATTTTTTAAATCAAAATGAGTGATTTATAAATTAGGCCAATCACAAAGACCAACTTTACATTTATCCCTTGATTTTAAATGCTTTCTTGTGAAGGGATGACTTGGTTTATGGGAAAAAGTCTAAAGAGAAAGAATAATAATAATAATAATAATAATAATAATAATAAAATAAAATAAGAATGACTTTGTCACAATTTTCGAATCTTATCTTAAATTTTTATTTTACATCAATAATTTTGACTTTTCAAGGTCGTCTTATTTAATACGTTTGTGTAGTAAAATTTCCTGTATTAAATAATGTATTACAAATTATATAATTATCTTCTAAAGTGAATCAAGGCATGTGCTAATCCAAACTAATAATTTTTAAAAATTTCAAAGTTCCCGTATCCGATCCATTGCTCCAGCCTGTTTTTTTTTTTTTTTTCTTTTTCGTGTAAAAAAAAAAAAAAACCCAATTCTTTGGTGCGATGGTGACTGTTTCCATAGTGATTGATATGAAGATTCGATGATTATTTGGGTGACTTGAAATAAAGTAAATCTTGCACCCATGCATCATTTAAGCCACAAAAAAAAAAAAAGAAAAAAAAGAAAAAAAAAAAAAGGGCAATGAGGAAGAGGAATGAGAATTGGCATCATCGACTTATCCGAAAGAAACCAAACCACAAATAGTAGGGGACAAAAGATGATCGACTGGGGGATTGGGAAAGGTACTATTGTGGCCTAAGAAAGAACACCCAAAAGGCTCATGATACCCATTGTAATGGGGTCCTGGGGATTTGGTTTCGTACCAATAAATCTCTACAGGGGAAAGAAACCGCGTCTTATAAAGAAAAATAAGGGAAGTGGTTTTCAATGCTTGTGGCTCCTATGCCCTAATGGGTGTCTGCTTTTATATCAAATATAATTATGCATCCACAAAGAGAGAGAGAGAGAGAGTCACCAGAAACTTTCCTCTTCAGCTTTCTCTATTATTTGGGTCGCCAGAAAGCTGAACCGTACTACTGTGTTGGACGACATAAAGGAAAGTCTCTACAAATGGTGGCCTTTTCGAATTTCGAGTTGTGAAATGTAGAAAAAAATGTGTGTGCCACATGCTGCTATCTTTGGCAGTTGCTACTGGCTATGGCTTTTGAACACATTTTGAGGCAAAAAGGAAGAGAGTTTATAAAGTTAATTTTGTCCTTTTTTCCATTTTTTATTTGACATAGTACTGGACAAAAAAATAAATTACGTGGGAAAGATTGCAATTTTCATCGCGTGTCATGGTTCAGTGATCAAATTATATATATATTTTTGACTTGTCTGCATAAAGAAAAAGAAAGAGAAAAAGATGATTTAAATTAATAACATTTGCTTTATGAGACGTAGTTCCTATTTAATTAAACTATCCCTTGAGACTAGAAGACCAAATTTTAAAAAATTGACACTTAGCTCCCTTTAATTACTACTCAATTACAAGAAAGTATGGGTAGGCGTGGGTTGGAGTGGGGTGGATTTTGGCCTTTCTCCCTATCGGACCTGCATCCTATAGGTTTGGAAAATCCTACCCAATACCCGGACACAATGAATCCTATCCGCCCAAGTTCGGGTTTTGCGGGGTGTATACTACGAGTTGGGCGGGTTGGGTCGGGTATTATGGGCAGGGCTTATTTTTCTTGGTTTTTTTGTTTTTGTTTTTTTTTGTTTTTTTTTTTTTCTTTCTTTATTTTATTTGCTGATGCGAACTAGGACGGTGCGGATACCCGCTCCCCAAAATATTGGTGGATTGGGCGGGGTTTTGCCCACCCCTACAAATAAGTTATTTTATTAATAATACAGGTGAAAATGGGCCAAAAAAAATAGCGGTGCACTCCACAAGTGAATATAACTTATTTGTAACATTAATGGGGATGTCACTTCTTAAAATTTAGTGAGATAAAGATAAAAATTATATGCATATAGTTGGGAATAAAGTATATTTTCCCATAAATTTGCGTCACCATTCTCTCCTGGACCTTCAATAGCTGCTTTCCTGACCAACTAGGGAATCCTTGTTAGAGGTACAATTGATAATAAATAGGCGTAACGCCCCCCACTTCCCCCCATTAAAAATTCAAGCCATATTAATTATCATAATGCATTTTCACTCTCTTGATGTAAAAATTTCACTCGTTGTTGGGACATTGACAATGAAGAACTTTTTGAAATAATAAAAATAAATAAATAAATGAACCCTGTGGCGTAGGTAGTGTAGATCAGCCATTCCTTTCATTGCATTTGACTTATCATGAGAAACAAAATGGTCCCTAGTGATTTACAGTAATTTGGAATAAGATTATTACAAATAACTTTTATCCCTTTTATTTATTTTTTTTTTTTTCTAGATTTTGCTAGAAAAAAACATTAATACACTTGGAGTTATATATAAAAAATAATGTGGCATGAAAAGAAAATGTATGTGCAACTAAAAGTGACACGACTAAATTAATAAAGTATAGATGATGACTAAATCTTGCATAGATAAGAAGAGCACCGTAAACCAGTGTAAGCAGTTAGAAAGCTAGTCTTAATCAGACAAGATAATCAAACAATATAATTTCATTCTAAATATTGATTTGGTGCCTGATCCTCTTTCCTCAATTTGATTGACCTTTTGAAGCATGAGATTTAGTCAGGATTCCAAAAATGGTAATGGTAATTTAGTAATGATTGAATAATAAAATCTAATCCGTGCTAGGTACTGTATTGATCACATGCTTTGAATATGCACCTTTTGTCGTTTGCTAGTTTATTTATCAACTACCAAACTGGACGTATATGATGATGATCTATTGAAAGAAATTCCCATTTGCACCATTATTGTCGCATTAATTAGTTATATATATCATCCATATATAGCTCACATATATGATATCATATATTCCTCCATGATCCATGAAAAAGGGTTCTAAGTGAGAAATCGAGGTGGAGCTTTTATGACCGCCCATATATCATATCAATAAATGAGATGGATTGTTTATTAATGCATTATGTAAAAAGTATCAGTGGAGAGGCATTGTCCTGGATGCATGACCTGGCCATGGATGACATTTTTTTTTTTTTTTTTTTTTTTGAATGAAGAATAATCTTATTCAAATAAACTGAGGTGACAAAAACATCTAGAGCCAAGCTCTAAAAACATCAATGAGCATAGGTCTCTAAACACCAAGAGCAGATTGCTCTAAAATAACTACATCATGAATAACTTCTGGGATCTCTTCCATCCAAATTTTAGAAATACCACCATTCCCAGCAATTTTTGCCAAACCGTGAGCTGCTCCATTAGCTTCCCTTCTTACATGGTCCACTTTCCAATTTTTGAAGTCCAGCAGAATAGTATGGATATCTTCTATGATTTGGCCAAAAGAACACCATGGTGATCCTCTGTTTATTGCTTGTACAACCGCTTTTGAATCTCCTTCCAGACAAATATTCTGTAGACCCAAATCACGACAGAATTCCAAAGCACAGCGGGCTCCCATAGCCTCCCCAACAGTGGAATCTGGACAACCCTCAATATATTGACATGAAGCTGCACAAACTTGCCCCATGTAGTCCCTGACAATAATCCCCACGCCCAGCCTCTTAGAACCAGCTTTCACAGCCACGTCCCAGTTTGTCTTAAACGTATTGGAGTCTGGCGCTTTCCAACAGATATATGACTCAGCTGCAAGATTTCGGTCAGCACCCATATCCTCGTCTTTCTCCGTGATTTTTACCCATAAATTCCACTGTGACACAACCGCCTTTATTAGTGCACAAGGATGTTGGAAACTACCTCCATGAGTGATTTCATTTCTTCTTTTCCAGATCCCGCGCGCCGTAGTGGCAAAAATCGCTAGCTCCTCAGAATTGCATCTGTTAGACATAAATTCAAAAATGTCAAAAAAATCTTCAGCATGGCAGACACTTTTTTGGAGCACCCTTTCACTGATACACCACACATCTCTAGCGGCTGGGCAATGCCATAACGCATGGCCTACTGTTTCGACTTCAGTGGTACATAAAATGCAGTTTGGCTCTTCCAGAACACCTCGGTGCTTTAAATTCTCTTTTGTTGGGAGAATATTATTACATGCTCTCCATATGAACACCTTCGTCGCATTTGGCACCCGCATCTCCCATATGGTTTTCCAGATTGCATTTTTAGCCGATTGTTTGCTACCACCACCACTAGATTCAGCTTTTAGGTCCAGCTCCAAGTAGTAAGCACTTCTTACCGAAAATTCACCAGAACTCGTATGCTTCCAAATCATCCGATCTTGTTTTTGATATCTACTCACAGGGAGTCCACTGATTAAAACCGCTTCTTCTTCCCAGAAAATTTCTCGAATGAGAGAGAGATTCCATTGTGAAGAAGTTGGTTCAAGCAATTCACACACCTTCGCATCCCTTGATAGAATCCGACATGGAGATTGTATGGAGTAGGATGATGGCCTTGGGATCCATTTATCCCCCCAAATTGACACGGACCTACCATCCCCAATCCGCCAAACCAACCCCGCAAAAAATAAATCTTTTGCCGAAAGAATGCTCCTCCATGCCAATGACGGACGACTCCCCACTTTTGCCTCCCGTAATGAGCCCCTTGGAAAATATTTAGCCTTAATAATTTGTGAGGCCAAACTATCCGGTTGATTAACCGGATATATATATATATATTGCTTTTTTTTTTATTTTTTATTTTTATTTCTTTTGCAGGTTTTAAACTTTTAATCTTGGCAAAAGAGTGGTATAGCTTATTGTTTAATTGTTTAAGGGATTACAAATTCTGGATGCACAATGATACTTTTTGATTTTTAGGGTAACTTAATTGTAGAATTCTTATAATCCTAATAATTATTTTTTAAAGTTAAATTATTCATATGTTATGAGTCTTTTAATTAATTAACCATGGTAAATTCTGAGACACAAAAGGTTTTAATCATTTAATTAAGAATTATGGTTAGAGTTTCAAGAATTTTACCATGGAGTACTAGTTATCCAAAAAATACTGAGAACAGGCTCCCATCAGTTTGTTAGTGAGTAATTCTAAAAGTTATTTTTGCGTTCTTCTTGTATCACTCTAAGAATGATGTAACTTTTAAAATTACAATTTGATCAAAATTTAATAATAATCAATTACAAGTATAATAGTAATTTTAGTAACCATATTATTTTTGGAGTGATACAAGAGGTACACAAGAGTGACTTTTAACCTGACTCGTTTGTTAATCTTTTGTTTTTTATTTTTAAAATAAAATCACCATTATTTCTCAACAAACCATTTTTCAAAAAAAAAAAAAAAAAAAAAAACTCACCAAGATATTAACAAATAATTCCTTTATGAAAAGAAAATGTACGGGAGCTATCATCCAACCTTTCAATTTCTCTTTGTTTAGACTTGTAGCCTCAGAAGATTTTACACCAGTGGCCTGGAGTCTGGCTAGTGAGGCTAACCCCCCACCCACAATTTTTTAATTATTTTTAAAAAACAAACTTTTTTGTTTACACATTTAAAAGGAGAGAAATTCAAATTATAAACCTTGTTATGGGAAATCGAACTGATGTAATCTATTTAATTATTTTGTCTAGCGAGGTTAATTCCTAATTCAATCAACGGGGGAAGTCCTTTGGCCAGGATCGAAGTATTTTTTTTTTTTTTTTCCTCTTTAACTGTGATCTTTGAATATTTATGTATAGAGGCTCGATACGTACACGCGTTAATTTGGTGTGGTTTACAATTTTTTTTTTTTTTTTTTAATTTTTGTGTAAATCAACTGTTAAATTTGTGAGATCTAAATTTACAGAAAAAAAAAAAAAAATCATCTCTCTTACGTAAAAATATATTCAAAAAATTTATAATATGGTGCTTTCTAATATATTAGTTCCATCCCTCCAACAAAATAATTTGGACTCTGTCACTAATTTATAGTCTTAATATAGTGTATCAATTAATTAAAGGAAAAAAAAAAAATGATACTTAGACTCTGTTTGTTTTGTCGAAAAATACTTGTTAAAAATATTTTTCGATGTTTGGTACATACGAAAAATCACAAGTAATTTTTATATTTTAATTCAATATATCATATTAACCTATCAAAATCATAGCCGGTGGCTGGTGGTGGTTTGATGAAGGCCCGGCGGTGGTCTAGTGGTGGTCCAGCGTGCTCAGTGGAGGCCTAGTTGTGGTCTAGTGGAGATTCGGCGGCGACCTGATGGTAGTCTGATGGAGGTCCAACGGTTTGAGATAAATAAACTCAAACTCGAAAAATGATTTCTGTTTTTAATTATTTACAAAATTTAAAATCAAAAATAATTTTATTAAACTAAAGAAGCTTTTTTGGTTCAATCTGACCATTACTTTTGGTTACATCAAACACCAAAAAATACAAAAAAAAATATTTTATACCAAAACAAACATAGCCTTAAGGGAGTAAAAAACCATTCTTGGTTAATATTTTAAATAGCAATAGATATTGGAGTCGGAAATATTGCGCAATTTAAATATTGGAGACAAATATACTTTTTTCTAATTTTCAAAACACTTTACATGCATAGAAGATCGAAGTAAGAAAGCTTCACTTTTTACAAAATCAAAACTTTGCAAGAAAAAAATGGAGCATCAAATGTGCTGAAAAGGAAGAAATGAAAGGAGGGCTTTATTTTAAATGATTGAAAGCTAAACATGAAATCCCCTTAATCAGTCGGAAACAATACAAAGCATAATAAGGTCATGGGTGACGTGGGGGTGTGAACTGGCTCCGGGCACTTTATGGAGGCGTTGATGCTTCCATCCAACCATAATATTATCAATCAACTTCTTGACACGTCATTATCAAGCTCACTGTTTATCTCGTCAAATCTCCTTTCCAGCTGGTGTGCTTCCAAAGTTTTTAGGATATGGCTAATACCCTAACACCCGAGCGAGCTTGCTAATTATTTTGTACCAATTAAAATGGCATCTCATCAATCTTTTGCTTTCGCTTTTGTTTCTTCTGCTTCTCTTCTGTTTGATGCGTTACACTCTTGTCTCTACCCTTTTCTTGTCCTTATAGTCCTTGGATTACTTAAAAAAAAAGAAAAAAATTTCTTCACAGCTCAATCATTCAATCGATTTCTAAAGTTGAAGGTAGAAAATTCTTTAATTTTAGTTTCTTAAATTGATATTTGTCTTTAAAGCACGCCATCATTCTCACATGCATGCATGAATCGTATATATCACTTTATTAGACTGATTAGACTCGATTATAATAACAATTTGTCCTCAAATCAAAGCCCATAATATGCTTATATCTGTGTTCCATCATGAAAGCTGCTTGTTTCAATTTTCATAAAGTTGCTACTATTATACATGTTCTTCACTGTTTTGAATTTAGTGAAAATTTACTAGAATTAAAATAATAAATTAACTAAGTGTTTTATTAACATAAAAAGAGTATTTAGAAATTAGTTAAAGGTTCTAGGCTTACATTATTTAAGCAATTAGCTTGCTCTCATCCCCAAGAAGTAGCTCGATCGGCTGAGACCACGCATAATAAAGTGGATGTCACTAGTTCGAATTTTTCTCCCCCTCTTGTGTGGATATGTTAAAAAAATAAAAAATAAAAAAATTAACTTGCTCTCGGTGGCGGATGCAAATTAAGGGGGGTTTCCCAAAAGTTTTTTTTTTTTTTTTAAGGTAATTATTTTTAGTTTTCTTGACCCTAGCCATACTCCTCCTTCTCCCACCCCTTCTAATACCAATTCTTCCTCCTCCCGCCTCTTGTAATAACAATTTCTATACCCATCATTGCTAGTTGCTCCTAAAACCTTTAACTATTTCAACTTATTTTTTTCACAAACCTAGTGCACTAGTAAAACATGAGTAACTAAGTTTAAATTGAGGTGGACAAATATAAATCCCTCTATGAAAAAATTTACAAGAAAAATTCGTGACACCCCTGCTTTCACCTTTTTAATGTTAACTTTGTGAGTAAATCCGGTTTTTTGAAAGAGGGAGGGTGACGTTTTCACTTTGGTAAATGGCTAATATGTAGACGTGTCGGGCGGCTATGGTTGTGTGGTTTGTCTCATGTCCACGAAAATACAATATTGAAAATATCGTGGACAGTAGGCTTCCGGAGGTCATAATCTGAAATAGTACTACTAGTAGAAGAGCAAATGTCCAAATACAACTCAGTAGCAAACCCCCTGTTCATCTATGACAACATTGCTTACAGATCGACGTGGTTTGAATTGGGGGAGAAGATACACACACACATATATATATATATATAGAGAGAGAGAGAGAGAGAGAGGGAGAGAAAAAGCGAGAGAGAGACATTTCTACCCCATTGAGGAAATTAAAGTGTTGCTTTGCCCGTCACTGTCCCAGCTCACCATGTTTCACCATCTGTCATCTTCTGCGAATTAAAGCTAGAGGCCTTCCACCTTTTTAATTTCTTCTTGTTTTGGTCTAAATCCTCAGCAGCATTCAAAACTATGACGATCGAGGATGAGTAGTTTATTTCCGGATGGGGAAGTTTTTATTTTTGGGTCTTGTGCTAATTTGCTCTGATACAATCATGTGGGGGACAAGATGAAACCTTTTATTCAGAAGGATCGACCGGAGAACGTACAAGATTTTCTCAAGGATGATGAAATTAAGTTTGAGAATCTTTGTGCGTTCGAGGCTACATTCTACATTTTACATTCTACTGGAGGGAGAGAGAGACTAGAGAGGCTTATCTGTTAGCACTTTGCACCATCCAAGGCAACCAAATTAATTAATGTACACTTTGACCAGGACGAGGTTTTACACAAAGAAAACACGGAGATCGAAAGTTTCTAACCCTTCAGAGAAAAAGTAAAAGGGCTTAAAACCGAGTCTGAAATGAAGAGAAGGGCAAAAAGGACAGATGAAATAAGACGCTCGCTCGCATTCACAAAGCACGTACAGCACTAATTTATTACATTACCATAATAGGCCTGCACAGCTCTCTGGCTCCGCCAATTGACCACAGTCTTCCACACTCTGCAACCATGGCGGCAAGTACATCCCCCACCCATCCACCGAGTCAACAAACACAAACTCCTTATTCAAGTTCTCCCACTCGTAACTCGTCCCCAAACTCGGCAGCTCGACGATCTCACTCAACTCCTCCGACTCCTTGGACAAGTCCATCGCTGAGACCAGCGATGACAAGGACGACGATGGCGAGTCGAAGTGGACCATCTGGGCTGCTTTGGCCGCCGCAGCCTGCACGTCACGCGGAGCGAGCGAGACCGGGCGGGGCAGCAAGCTGGCCAGCTCTGGGAAATTGAGTATGGCGGAATTCCCTTTGATGCTGAGCGCAGCGACGTCGTGGGCTCTGGCGGCCATTTCCGGGGTGGGAAAAGTGCCGAGCCATATGCGTGATTTCTTGCGGGGCTCGCGGATTTCGGAGACCCATTTTCCCCAGTTTCTCATGCGGACGCCGCGGTAGACTGGGTCATTGGTGGTGGAGGAGGAGGAGTCGCGGATGCGCTTGCTTTTTTTGGAGTCCGGGGATTGGGGTTTGGAGGAGGATGGGGAGGGTGGGTTGGATGAGAAAGAGTTTGAGCTGCTTTCTGTTTCTGAGCTATGGGGTTCACTACTCATTGCTCTATATGTGAGTGACCCGGGCAGCTACACAATTATTTGTTCGTATTGGGAGGGTGGGGGCTAAAAGAAGGTGGTTGTTTGCAAGTGGAACAGGGAAAAACACACCCAAATCAAATGAGTTTGGCTTCTATATACAAAAACATTCAATTGGTGAATGAACAACACTTGGGTTAGGAAGGGATGGAGATGGAGATGGAGATGCAGATGCAAATGCTTGATCATTTGAGGCAATGAAGGCCTTTGTTCTTTGTTTTTCCATCATTTCCCAATTGAGTCACACTTATAAGGATTGATAGAGAGAGAGAGAGAGAGAGAGAGAGAGAGGGGAAGCAGAGAGAAAGAGGGTCCACAAAAGAAATGGGTCACCCTGCTAGACCCTATGCAAGAATGGGGTCCCCTTCTCTGGTACCACGCAACCCCAATCAGTCTCTCCAACTTTTTGGTCTTTACCACTTTCACCTATGTTTCACTGTTCATTTATCGCCTTTCTCTTGTCTTGTTTTTTCCCTGTTACCAACCCATAGAGGACCACTCCCCTTGCTTTCTATAATCTTTTTTTTTTTTTAAAAAAAAAAATTTAAATATCAAAAAGTTTTTTTAATAGAATATTAAATAAAGCTAAAAATTTCTGTTCCATATGGAAATGCAGAGAGAGACCCAAATGCTTCTCATATTTCTTGCTCTGAAAAGTGATCATGATCAAAGATCCTCCACTAATGTATTCTATAAAAATATGAAAAAGGGAAATCCGATTCTCGTCAATCAAAACCCCCATAATATTATCGGGGTTGAAGAACAGTACAATGTCCATGCCTATCAGCCTCGACGGTACCCGCGTGCCTGGTGCGGCACTGTGGGCTGTGGGATTAGGGTTTAGAGGAGGAAAAGGAGGGAGACAAATAATTTTGCTTTATATTATTATTTTTTAAATTGAAAAATACACGTATTATAGGTGGATATTTATTCATTTAAATACCTCCGGAGGGTGAATACTTTATTATTTTATTTTTTTATTTTTAAATCTTATGGGTAGGCAGAGCCATCAAATGTGGCTATTTTACCTTGACATAATAATGTTATTAATTCTAATATGTAATTTATTTTAACGGTAGAGTTTTCTTTCATACAACTTGTTAAATTAGAAAAAAAAAAAAAAAGAAATTTGCTCATTTACCATTAAATTTGTGAAAATTTACATATAAGTCTTACAAATTTAATTATGAATTTGTAGTAAAAACAATGAACATAAAATGAATAAGAGAATAATGAGTGACAACAACTGAGAAGCACATGTTGTAAAATTAAGCTTAGAGAATCTACTAACTAATAGATTTAATGAAAGGTAAAATTAAACTATGATTAAAAATTGGAAATAATAGTATAGTAATTAAAATAATAAAATAATAAAATATCCTCTTAACAATTTTGGCTAGTTTTGCTAATTTGGTTGATTAGTGCCCATATTTAAATATTAAGGGTGGGGTAGGATAGTGTCACTCTGACTTTATGTTATGGCTTTCTGTACTATTTTTATTGACATTTTGTCCTGGTTATGATTGATATTTTGAGGTAGCACTGTCACCCTCACCCGGTTGGAAAACATGAGGCCCATATTCATTTGGTCCCGACTTAACCCCTGTTATAAATAGACCCAATTTATCACTCAAAAATTGAATGCTTTTATATCATCATAATCAACTAAAATCTCTATAAAGTCATTGTCCCTAGCTTCTTCAAGTTCCGTCAAGATCAATTTTCTGACTAAGCATTCTTGTTTTCTACCTACTTCTCATCATAGTTATGATGCTCAAACAAATGATTTAAGGTATATTATGCTATACATTCACGAAATTTGTATATATTGTTGATCTATTGATATGCATCTTTGTCATTTTGTATCTTTGTACACATTCTAACCATGCCCCTAGAAATAAAGTAAATAAACATATACGGAATTGAACTGTATAATTTTGTGATGATTTAACCGTACACAAGCCAGATTAGTGAACATTTCTATTGGGTCGACTAGCATCATCAATAGATATCAACCAGAGTATCTCAAGTAATTACCATCACATATCATTATAATATCACTAATTCATAAGCGGATAATATTAAATACATCCAAATTTAGATTCATATCTTAACATGTCCTCACTAGATAAACAAATTCATTATAACACAAATGGGCAGTAAGGCCTAGTTTGGAATAACTGACCATGATTGTGAGTGTGGTCTAAAAAGTTATTCTCAAAAAGTAAAGAATAACTAGAAGTAAAAAATGTAATGGCCCAAAATACCAAAAATGATTTATTAAAAACAACTGTTCACCTGAACTTATAACAACCCCTTTTCAACTTTTTGAAACCCTCATTTGAAAAATAGCCCTAAAGACCCAACCCTAGCTTTGTGGCCGAACATTTGGTAGGGGACCATTGAACGTTCGACCATGTCCTTAGTGCAAACGTTCGGCAGAAGACCACCCCGAACATTCATTGACCAATTTTGACCAACTTGGTATTAACCAAACGTTCAAACTGCAACCCTAGAACAACTGTGTAATAGTACACCGAATGTTCGCACCATAGTACCGAATGTTTGATGACAGTTTGAGAAGAAATTTTAACATATTCTCCACCTTTGCAGAGGTCAGCATACCCCCTACCCCTATAAACACCTCTCCTTTGCGCCTAAACCTACCCTTACACCATAAACATTAACCCTAAAGTGAGAGAAGACTTTTGAGAGAGAAGGAGAAGGTTTCGGGGTAGTTTGCCATCTTCAAGGTAAACTCTAGTCAATTTACCTAGCTTTCTTGCTATTCTTGTTGTTTTTATGTTCCTTGCAAGTTTTAAAGATGCCATGTTGGGCTTGTGTATGATCTCTCATTGTAGGGAAAAAGGGTTTTCAAATGTTTTAGAAATACTCCTTGTTTTCCTTAGTTTTCATAACTTCATGGTTTTCTATGTTGCATGCACTTATTTAGAGCCTAGAATGTAGTGTGTAACATGGTGACTTGAGGATAGAAGCCCAAGCATGCATTTCGGCCTCTGACCGAACATTCTCTCTTTTCTAGCTGAATGTTCGCCCCTGAGCTCGAACATTCTCTCCTTGGATAGAACATTCGACCAGAGCCCAGAATGTGTAGGATTAAAGTAGTGGTGACGTTTTAGCTAGTTGTTCTTGATTAGGACCGTATGTATCATTAGTAAATCCTCTAGTACTGCGTATAAGAATAATCATGTGTTCGTATAGCAGGGATTCAGAATGTCCATTAAAAGGTAGTTCTCCTACCTTCCGGTCTACTGGTTATAGATGCTCACACCCCGTCCATGGGCTTTGGCTCTTTAAGCGATGACAAGGATGCTGGGTCAACTGTTGACTAGAATGCAGGTGAGTAAACTGGTTCTAGTTCAAGTGCATCTCGCTAACTAGCCAACTTTCCTGCTGCTCCTGTTACCACCTCTGCTTATACTGTTATTGATAGTGCTAGTTCCAGATCAACAGATTCAACTGCAATTGTTGCTGACTTTTTCTTTGCTACTGATGTTGGGGATCCTGCTACTCAGTCTGTAATGGGATCTCCTGTTCCCTGTGCTTCGGTCACTCTATATTCTTTTGGAAAATCAGCTGCTAGCATTGGGTATCGCCCTAAAACTGGAAGGGATACGAGGCGAAATGCCTTTCCTACTTTCACTGCAACTGCCTCTGCCTTAGATGTTAGAGGAGTGTTGGGATCTTATATGTAAATTTCAAAAAATTTTCCTTTTACGTAGCGGAATTTAAACTCGATCCCCATGACCTTTTACCATCAAGACAAACATGTTTAGATCTAAGGTAAACATATAAGTTAGATTACTTACATGTAGATTTGGTCTCTCTTAGGCATTGAGGCATAGGACTGTGCATCCGTTCTTCTGTTGGTGTTGGACTAAGTAGTTGAAGTTCTGTAGTGACCCAAATAATCAATTAGGCTAAGATAGCTTGTTTAAAGGTTTAATTGGAATTTTGGGTCACAAAGAGAGCATATGGAGGGTCATTTTGGAAATTTTGGACTTTCTGACCGAACGTTCTGTTGTGGGGACCACTTGAACGTTCTCCTACAATAGTACATGAACACTCGTGTAGGGACCAACCCGAACATACATTGACTTTTAATTGACCACTGGATATTACCCGAGCGTATGACTGCAACCCTAAAACCCTTGGGTAAATAGTACAAGAACGTTCGGCACAATAGTACAGAATGCTTGCTGCACTGTAGCCTGCTCCTGCAGAGCTCACAACTTTTTCTACCCTATAAATACACCCACGCCCACGCCCACGCCCATGCCCTTACCAACCCATTCTGCCCTTTAAGCCCTAGCGAAACCCTACTTGAGTGTTGTTGTAAGCTTTTAAGAGATTTCCTTGGTGTTCTTGGTGAGGAAGGAGGAACCTCTTGAGGATTGTTGTTGTGTAGAGGTAACTATCTCTCTCTTTAGTGTTTTTTTTAGATGTTATGCTAGCCTTATACTGTTATAATAGCTTAGTTGTTAGAAACTAAGAAGGTTTAGGTTGTAATTGTTATGCTAGCCTGTTACGGTTTGTAATATATTTGATGATCGGTCTTTGACCAGCACATTTGAGGATCCATTTATGTTATGATGCTTTATTATTACTCTTGTTATGATTTGGGTATTTAGTTATTGCTATCTTTCCTGTGGTTGAAAGTCTTCCGCTGTAATCTGTCTTAGAAGAGGTTATGATCCCTAAGTCTTGTTTTGTGATAAGTGCAAAGTGTTACACATTCAAGCTTCTTAATTCACATATGTTAAACTCTTAGTTTTGTTATAATTTGATGTTTTGTGTTGTTTTTGTGTTTTCTTGCAGTTTTTAGGATTTTGAAGAAAAGTGATGAGCGCCAAATATTGCATATTTGAGCCTATTAATTTGCATTTGTTAAGCCTTTAGTTTTATTATAATTTAATGTTTTGTGTTAGTTTTGGTATTCTAGTGTTTTTGCAGGTTGCTGAGTGAAAATTGTGGATTTAAAGATGAAAAATGCAAAGTTTGGAAGAAAGCCACCAAGGAGCAGCATCATGCGAGCACAATTGCGCAAGAGAGGGTTCTACATGTGTTAGTGCGCTCGAGCGCATTGGCCATGCGATCGAGCGCACTCACGCCCAAGAAATGCACCATCGCACGAGCACACATGCGCTTTTGGAGAAAACTCATGTTCGAGTATGCTCGAGCACAAGTAGTGCGCGATCGAGTGCAATGACCTGGCAGAAACTCACTTAAGCGCCGATTTTAGGGTTTTTACCCTAGGATTACGGTTATAAAAAGAAAATGTTTTGTCAGAAGAAGGGGGAGGCTGTAGAGAATGAAATTCAACAGTTTTTCTCCCTTTTAGTTCAGTTTTTTTAGGTTTAGGTTTTATTTTCAATAATCATGTGGAGCTAAATTCTCAACTAAGGTTGAGGATGAAGCCCCACCGATGAAGAACAACACACTTTCATATAAGTCAATATTATCTGTTTTTATAGGTTTTAAGGTTTCAATTGTTTTCCTTTAATTCAATTATTGAGATTACTCTTGGATATCTATTGTAATTCTCGGATACATGTGATGATTTATGGCAATCCTTGTAAGAATGATCTTGTACTTGCACCCTATACTACTATATTGATCTTGTGCACTTGCGAGGTAAACGTATATTTATTTGCCTATTAATTTAGGTGGATATTTGCACAACAAGTTTCTGGCGCCATTGCGAGGGATTGCGTCAAATTTTGTTTAGAATTATTTTCCCTTATTTTAGTTATTTTAAATTTTAAATTTTAATTTTGTTGTTTTGCTTTTATCCAAAATCTAAAATCTAAAATCTTTTTTTGTTTTTGTTTTTGTTTTCTGTTCTGTTTCAGCTCTACGACATCCTGCATTCTGTTACTGCGATCGAGCGTAGACCAAGTGCGATCGAGCGCATATCCAGAGGACATCCGAATAGCAGTACTGAAGCTGCTGTGACTGCAGAGGCAAATCTTCTTATGGAAGGTCGTCGATCTCAAGCCTCAACCATCGTTCCACTCAATCTAGAAATTAAGCGGACTTTTCAACAAAGGCCTAGAGACAACTCCGACATGGAAGAAGAAGAAGAAGTTGAGGAAACAATGGATGATCTGTTAGAGAACCCGCACCAGTGCAAAGACCCATGAAACATTCATTCATCCCGTAACACCTCAACCATCCATCATGCATTGCCTATCAAACGGAGGCGGAAGGCAATTACTATATATCCCCGCAAATACTCAATGCTTTGACTCACTTCAAGGGCACAGCTACTGACGATCCACACTTGCACCTTAGGGAATTCTTTGATCTCTGCAAGCTTTAGCACATCCAGGGCCTAAATTCTGAGGGAATCAGGTTAGTCTTATTTCCTTTTTCCTTGAAAGATAATGCTAAGTTATGGTATAATTCCTTGCCTGCATATTCCATTCATACTTGGTGAAAAACTCTAAATAGATAAATGTCACAATTTTATGCAGAATTAATGGACATTTAAATCTAAGCAAACAATCACCACAAACAAGTAAAATCAAACACAAAGATTTTGGTGACAAAGAGAAAACCTTTTAGAAAACGTTCTAAAAGTAAAACCTCTCCGGGGTAGCCAAACCCAAGAAATCACTATCAAAAGATTATTTAGAGATTACAGACACTAGGAACACTTACAACCTTTTGCAAGACCTTGACTCTGTAAGATTGACAAGCCTCTAACTTGTCTCCTCGCTCACAATCTTCTTCAACGTGATTCTCCTTTATCAGACCCTTCTGATAGACTTCAACTACGCACACAATCAAAACTAACAAAAATCCTCTAAGAGGAATCAATTTGGCTCACAACAAAATAATCACTCAAGCACAGCCTCACACGAACTCTCTGGGGTGAAAAATTCGTATCTCACAGATTTGTAGAGATCTATATATATAATACCAAGACCCTTAGTCTAATTAGGACTCAATTACATTTAAATTAAACCTAGCCTAGTCTAATTAGGACTCAATTACATTTAAGTTAAACCTAGCAGACTACGGGCCGTTCGGACGGTAAATGGGCTCGTCCGGACGGGCTCTAGGGCAACATCGCTTCCTTCGTTCTTTTGGCGCGGCGTGTTCGGACGGACTTACAGACGGGGTTGCAGACGAGTTTCTTGGGAGAAATCCCGTCTGGACGGCTATGAGTCCCATCCGGATGTCATAGAGATTTGGCACACTTTGAATCCATTTTGATCACTGAACATTTAGCCAATAATTAAAACTAATAAACTCCCCCTTTGGCAATTTCGGGGACAAAATCAATCAGACGAGTCACCATCCTCTCCCCAATTTTATACTCCCCCTTTTTGTCACAAATTGACAAAAGGTATCATGTTTCCTGAAACACTCAACACAAAAATATCAAGACATATGTGGAATAGGAAAAACAATAATCAAACACTCATGATCACATATATGAAAAGACATGAAGAAAACAACAAGACCATGAGTGACAGAAACTCCCCCTCAATATAAGACTTAATAATCAACAAGAAACTTTAAAAAAATTTCTCCGCCTCAAATGTCAAATGAACACACATGATACACACATTAACAACTCATGTATTTTAGCAACGAATATCCCAAACATACTTCAAATATGCAAAATATAAATGAGATTAGAAATGGCAAGGACCTCATATTGTTTAACCCAAGCCAAGAGAAATGTTCCATTCAACCCATGCTTGTGTGTTGTGTGTAAGCCATCCAAATAGAAAAATTTTCAACTTACAAAATGAGGAGAAAGTTTCACCATCATGAGGTTTTGACAAGTATATCAAATCAAAAGTAAAACCTTATCATACTAGGGCCTAGCTACTCTCATCCTATACATTTCTCTTTGTAAAACATTTTGCACAAGTTTGACACAGTGAAATAAATTCATTTTGGAACATAATCTTTTGATTTTATTTGTTTCACTATTTTGTTTATTTTTCTCTTTGAGAAAGTGTCCTTAAACTTTTAGTGCTTATCACAAAAGAGAAAGTCGGAATTTTTAAGCCCTAGGTTCAACTAGCATACGGTCAATTTGAAAAATATGACTAGCAAAAAAAAAACTCATATGGTTACCTAACAGACCTCACAAATAAAGTGAAACAAAACCTCAATTTAAGCTTAAATGTGCACAAGAGATAAAGCATAGGCAAAATGTATCACATAAGCTCAGGCTTTAGGTAACCACAAAAACAAGTCCATTGACACAAATTTTCATCTCATGCATATTAAGAACATTCCAAGATACAAGGAATTAAATCCATAAAAAGCAACATGAGAAATTAATGGACTATCTAGGTGCATAAGACAAAATAAAGAAAAGAAAAAAAAAACAGCCAAAGTAAAATATTTTTGTTTTTTTTGTTTTTTTTTTTTTCACAAAAGAAATGCACACAAACAAACTGCAATTTCAAAACAAAATAAAACAAAAATGCAATGCAAAACGAAACACAACATGCTCTGGCATATGCAAAAATATGCAAGAAAATTAATCCTAGGCATGTGGGTGACTCACCTAACATAAGGTGAGATCATCACCACTTCCCCTCAATGGGTGAATGGTATCATCCTTCCTAACCCAAACTTGAGAAATCTTAGGTCTAGACTTATGACTGTGCTCAAACAAACTTCTCTCATCATTATGACCAACCCCTCACTTTCTTTCCTAGAATAGGAATTTTCATTTATATGCACATGGGGTTTCAAATTAAAACAGTGAGGTCGAATGTGACCCACTTTTCCACAGTGATGACATGTAAGGACAAACCTTTGAGAAGGAAATTTCCTAGGAGGATGCACGACTCTAGGTGTAGGGTAAGATGCATGAGGCTCAATGTAGATTGTCTTACCTTTCTTACCTTGAGGAGTCGGAGCAACTACTTGCTTTTCTTCACTTGAAGATTCTTCTACTTTCACTGGTTTAACAAAAACAGTCTTTGAAGTAGAAGCATGGTTAGAAGACAAAGAAGCAGTTTTATCAAATCCTAAGCCAGATCTGTCGTTAGAATGCTTTTGAATATGCAACATTTTATCAAGCTTTTCACTAGAGAATTTACTCAAGTGATTTCTAGATGCAATCAGATCATTTTGAAGGGATTTATTTTTAGCAATTAACACATGATTTTCATATTTGAGAGTATTGCAAACAACATGTGAATTACTCAAAGATTTCAACAAATATCCCTTTCAAGCTCAAGATTCTTAAAATCCTTAACAATTTTCAAGTTAGTATTTCTAAGCATAGAAAACTTTTCCATTAAATTGTTAAAGGAGTTTTGAAGATCATTAACCCTATTTGATTCATTATCAGAGGCAGACTGAACATCTGATTGATTAGAATAATCAGAATCATACGATGCAACAAAAGTCATATAATTAGGAGTTTCCTCCTCATCGGCGTCACTCAAGGTAATATTGAAGGCTTTTTGGTCTTTTAGCTTATTACTCTTGAGATTAGCACAATCATTGCGAACATGACCATAGCCAGAACACTCATAACATTTTGGACCACGTGGGTCTCTTTCATTTCTTTCCTGAGTACTTCCTTTTTGTTTTCCAAATCTCTTGGAAATTCTATGTTCATTCTTATAAGACTTTATAGCTATCAAGGCAAGTTCCTCAACATCTGGTGATTCCTCATCAAATAACTCATTAGAGTTCTTCCTAAGAGTTCTAAGGGCAAGATCTTTATTTTTCCTAGGTTGAGGCAAAGAAAACTCATAAGTCTGAAGGGCACCAACTAACTCTTCTATCCTCATGGTTTCCAGATTAGTGCATGACTCAATGGCTGTTCCCTTCATTCTAAATCTTTTAGGGAGTGATCTCATGACCTTTCTAATAATCTTAGTGTCAGAAACTTTCTTTCCTAGATTTATCATGGAAGTTCTAATTTCACTAAGTTTACCAAAGAAATCATTAAATGTCTCATCCTCTAACATTTTAATTTCCTCAAACTTAGAAACTAACATTTGAAGTTTTGAAGCTTTAACAAGATTTGTTCCTTCATAAGTAGTTTCTAGGATCTCCCATGCATCTTTGGCACTATCACAATTTGAAATTCTAGAGAACTCAGTTTGTGAAATTGCCAAGCATAGAGCATTCATAGCTTTGTCATTCTCCAAACGAGTTTGTTTTTCAACATTAGACCATTCAGCTGTCGGCTTATCTGGAGCTTTAAATCCAGATTCAATGACATGCCAAACGTCTATAGATTTTAAGAAAAATCTCATACGGGACTTCCAATAACCATAATTTGATCCATCAAAATTAGGCACAGTGTTGAGGGTTTGAGACATCTTAAACAAGAAACAAAGATCACACTCAGGAATTTAATCCTTCACGGAGTGAACCAGCTCTGATACCAATTGAAAAACTCTAAACAGATAAATATCACAATTTTATGCAGAATTAATGGATATTTAAATCTAAGCAAACAATCACCAAAAACAAGTAAAATCAAACACAAAGATTTTGGTGACAAAGAGGAAACCTTTTAGAAAACGTTCTAAAAGTAAAACCTCTCCGGGGCAGCCAAACCCAGAAAATCACTATCAAAAGATTATTTAGAGATTACAGACACTAGGAACACTTACAACCCTTTGCAAGACCTTGACTCTGTAAGATTGACAACCCTCCAACTTGTCTCCTCGCTCACAATCTTCTTCAACGTGATTCTCCTTTATCAGACCCTTCCTATGGACTTCAATTACGCTCACAATCAAAACTAACAAAAATCCTCTAAGAGGAATCAATTTGGCTTACAACAAAATAATCACTCAAGCACAGCCTCACACGAACTGTCTAGGGGTGAAAAATTCGTATCTCACAGATCTGTAGAGATCTATATATATAATACCAAGACCCCTAGTCTAATTAGGACTCAATTACATTTAAATTAAACCTAGCCTAGTCTAATTAAGACTCAATTACATTTAAGTTAAACCTAGCAGACTACGGGCTGTTCGGACGGTAAATGGGCTCGTCCGGACGGGCTCTAGGGCAACATCGCTTTCTCCGTTCTTTTGGCGCGGCATGTTCGGACGGACTTGCAGACGAGGTTGCAGACGAGGCTCTCGGGAGAAATGCCGTCCGGACGGCTATGAGTCCCGTCCAGACGTCATAGAGATTTGGCACACTTTGAATCCATTTTGATCACCAAACATTTAGCCAATAATTAAAACTAACACTTGGGAAGAGTTGTCTAGTAAGTTCCTAAAGAACTTTTTCCCAGCTCAAAAGACAAGGCAGCTTAAAAGGGAGCTTCAAACATTCCAACAGCGAGATGGAGACCTTTTCTTCAAAGCATTGGACCATTTCAATGCGTTGCTTCTTAAGTGTCCACACCACAACATACGTCAAGATGACCAGGTACAAATTTTTTATGAAGGGTTAGATGACGCTAATAAAGGAATTATTGATTCAACTTGTGCAGGTGCGCTTATGGAAAAGAGTAGTGAGAAAGTAAAGGAGCTCTTCGAAACACTGAGTGAACACTCCCAACAATTCTGTTTCAGAGGAAGGTGAGGAGTAAAGAGTAAGGGCATGTATGAAGTGAACCTGAATGGAGGATCTCAAAATCAGATGGCTGCCATGGAAAGAAAGTTAGATATGATTGTCAAAGCCATAACTGCTCAGAACATATCGACTAGTAAACAAGCTGCACAACTCGAGGTATATGCCATATGTTCCCATTCTGATCACTCCACTGAGACTTGTCCTTTGTATCCAATTGCAGATTAAGAGGAAGCGAACTATGTGGGATAGAACAATTATCCTCCCAAGAACAATACAGGGTGGTGCAACCACGCCAATTTCTCATGGAGTAATAATCGGAGTGTTCTGAATCCTCAAGGGTAGTAGAGGTGTCCCTAACAAGTAATCCAACCAGTTCAGGAGCCAAAGAAGAATGACCTGAAAAGTCTTGTACAACAATTTGTGATTACGCAACAACAAACTAATGCAAAGACTGATCAAGCTATTCATAGAACCGATCAAGCCATTCAAAAGACTGGAAGTACAAATGGGGCAAAATGGCTATAGTGCTTAGTGAAAGAAAACAGGGTGAATTTCCTGCCCAAACAATACCAAATCCAAGAGGTCACCATCAATTGAAAGCTGTCACAATTCTAAAAAATGGCAAGGTCATAGGAACTGAAGAGACAACACGAGCATCTCCAGATGAAGCCTCAACATCCAAGGTAAGTAAAATGGAGAAGGTGAATGCACCACCCTTCCCTCAAAGGTTAGTAAAGCCAAAGAAAGAAAAATATCTTCTTGACATTTTTGAGACTTTGAGAAAAGTGGAGATTAACATTCCTTTATTAGATGCAATTAAACAAATTCCCTCATATGCTAAATTTATAAAGGACTGTTGCACTCAAAAAAGGAAGTTTCAGGAGCATGAGACAGTGGCTTTAACAGAGGAGGTAAGTGTGGTGTTGTTAAGAAAATTGCCACCAAAGCTAAAAGATCTAGGTAGTTTTACCATTCCGTGTAGGATCGGAGACCATATTTTTGAAAGGGCATTACAGGATCTAGGAGCAGGGGTTAATTTGCTGCCATACACTGTATATGAGACACTGGGTTTGGGGCAGCTTCGACCAACTTCTATCACCTTGCAATTGGCAGGCATAAGCATCAAAAGACCAACATGTATACTTGGGGATGTCTTGGTAAAGGTAGGTGAATTTATTTTACTTGCTGATTTCATTGTATTAGGTATGGAAGAATCACCTATGCCATTCTCGTTGCCTATCATCTTAGGAAGACCTTTTATGAGAACAACTGATACAAAAATTTCTGTGAAAAAGGGTATTGTAAGTATGAAGGTGAATGGTGAGTAGATAGAATTCAAAATATTTGATGCATTGAAATTACCTCAAGATGATTTAGAATGCTTTAATGTCTGTATAATCCAAGGTGCTGTTGAGAATGTTTTCCAGGTCCAACATAGTGATCCATTGGAGGCCACCCTCACCCACAGTTTCACAAAGCAGGACATTAAGCCAGAGTTTGAAGATGTTATTGATGACATCATTGAAGCTGTGCTCCTCCTTGAGGCCTCTCCACCATGTTCAAGTAAGTACATTCCTCCCTTTGAAACTCTTGTGCTTGCTAATACTACTCTTGTCCCTTCTATTGTCTAGGCACCAAAATTGGAATTGAAGTAGTTGCCAGAGCATCTAACATATGCCCACTTGGTAGAGAACAAGACATTACCGGTCATTGTTGCTGCAAATCTAAGTTTTGGGGAAGAAAGAAGCTCTTGAGAGTTTTTAGAGAGCAAAAAACTGCTTTGGGATGGACCATTGCTGACATCAAGGGGATAAGTTCAACCAGATGCATGCATCAAATCTTCCTTGAAGACGAAGGAAAGCCAACCGTGGATGCACAAAAAAGACTAAACCCACACATGAAGGAGGTAGTTAAGGTGAAGGTATTGAAACTATTGGATGTTGGCATTATCTACCCCATCTTAGACAATAAGTGGGTAAGTCCAGTTCAAGTCGTTCCAAAGAAAAGTGGGATCATAGTGGTGAAGAATGAAGACGATGAGCAGATACCTACAAGAATAACCACTGGTTGGAGTGTATGTATCGACTACAAAAGGCTGAACAAGGTGACCAGAAAATATCACTTCCCTCTACCCTTCTCGGATGGGTATAGTGGCTACAACCAGATTGCCATAGCACCAGAGGACCAAGAGAAGACCACCTTCACATGTCCTTTTCGCACACTTGCTTACACAAAGATGCCATTCGGATTATGGAATGCACTAGCCACCTTTCAAAGATGCATGCTGAGCATTTTCTCAGACATGGTGGAGAAATTTATTGAGGTATTTATGGATGATTTTAGTGTTTTTGGTTCTAATTTTGACGAATGCCTTAATCATCTGAAGAGTGTCCTTAAGAGGTGTGAAGAATGCAATTTAGTGCTCAATTGGGAAAAATGCCACTTCAAGGTTTAACAAGGCATTGTGTTAGGTCATTCCATTTCTAGCAAGGGCATTGAGGTGGATAAGGCCAAGATTGACATCATCTCCAAACTCCCTCCTCCTATGACAGTGAAGAAGGGTGTAAGAAGTTTTCTTGGACATGTCGGGTTCTATAGATGGTTCATCAAGGATTTCTCCAAGATCTCTAGACCCCTCTGTGCATTACTAGCCAAGGATGCCAAATTTGAATAGTCTGAAGAATGTATGAATTCTTTCAACACATTGAAAAGGTTGCTTACATCTGCAGCAATAATGATGGCACCTGATTAGAGCCTTACATTTGAGCTCATGTGTGATGCCAGTGACTTTGCCTTGGGAGCTGTCTTAGGTCAAAGAATCAATAAGGTACCTCATGCAATTTATTATGATTCTAGAACAATGAATGATGCTCAGCTAAATTATTCTACAACTGAGAAAGAATTATTAGCTATCATATTTACTTTGGTGAAGTTTAGATTATACCTAATTGGTTCTAAGGTTATAGTATTCACTAACCATGCTACTTTGAGATATTTGTTTGCTAAGAAAGATGCAAAGCCTAGATTAGTCAGATGGGTACTATTATTGCAAGAATTTCACCTTTAGACCAGAGATAAGAGGGGCACTAAGAATGTGGCGGCAGATCACATATCCAGGCTACTGCATGAAGAAGTAGGAGATGAGCTTCCTTTGAATGAAAGTTTTCCAGATGAATAGTTATTTATAGTAGATACCAAACTTCGATGGTATGCAAATATTGTTAATTGTATAACTGCCAAGGTTTTTTCTCCAGGTATGTCTAGTCAAGAAAGGAAGAGGTTGATGTCTATATCTAGACATTACCATTGGGATGACCCCTATCTGTTCAAATTTTGCTCTATATCTAGACATTACCATTGGGATGACACCTATCTGTTCAAATTTTGCCCTGATCAAGTCATCAGAAGGTGTGTCTCAGAGGAGGAGCACATGAGCATATTGCAGCATTGCCACCAGTTTGCTTGTGGAGGACACTTTGGGGCAAAGAGAATAGCTTTAAGGTATTACAATTTGGGTTTTATTGGCCTAATGTGTTTAAAGATGCCTTTTTTGTTTTGCAACTCTTGTGATAGATGCCAGAGGACAGGTAACATCTCATCCAGAAATCAAATGCCATTGCAAAACATTCAAGTGGTAGAGCTCTTTGATGTATGGGGTATTGACTTCATGGGTCCATTTCCTAACTCATATATTCTTGTGGGTGTGGATTATGTGTTCAAATAGGTCGAGGCTGTCCCCTCAAAGACTAATGATCACAAAGTGGTTGTGAAGTTTTTGTAGGAAAACATCTTTGCTAGGTTTGGGACACCAAGGGCAATAATCAGTGATGGAGGTAGGCATTTCAACAATAATGCCTTTGCTTCTTTGATAAAGAAGTATGGGATCACATGATGAATACCAAATATTGCATATTTGGACCCCGTAATCTGCATTTGCTACGCCTTTAGTTTTATTATTTTATGATGTTTTGGTTAGTTTTGGTGTTTTAGTGTTTTGTAGGTTGCTAAGGGAAAAATGCACCTTTAAAGGGAAAATCCATTAATTCTGGGGCTTAAAATAGTTCAGGGAACATTGGTAGCAAATTTGGCCCAGCAATGATTCGTACCAGACGAGTCCCACTAAAAATGCCATATCTGGAGTTGTAGAGCTTGGATTGAAGCAATCTTGGTGTCATTGGAAAGCTAACTCAAGGATCTACAAAGTCATGTTTGACAAGAGTTTGCTAATACTGTAGGTAGTGTGCTCGAGCGCACATATAATGAGATTGATTGCACTTGTGCCCAATGAAAGTGGAAAGTGCATGCTCGAGTGTGATCGAGCACACCTAGAGTGCGATCAAGAGCACTCGGCCGACCTAGCATTGCTAAAACCCTAAAATTAGCTTATAAATATTATTCTTTTCTATTTTAAACATACGAAGATGTGTCAGGGGCGCTGTTCTTTGTCAATTTTTGACTTTTCTGGGTTTTTGGAGCTTTGAACTCCAATTCTATTAAAAGTTTTACGTTTTATTCATGATGTCAATTCATTTTGTTTTGATTTTTATTATCATAAAAGGCTAAAACCTTCAACGAAGGTTGAAGATGAAGCCTCGTCATTGATAAATATTGATGTTCTTATCATTTTATGTATACAATTTTGATGTTTAATAAAATTGTTGTTCAAATTTAATTCAATTGCTCGATTAATTTCATTTCATTGAGACTTATATCCATTGTGATCTACGGATACAAGTGGATGATTTGTCTTTTATTCATGCAAAGTTTTATATTCGTTGTGTTTCATTCTTGGATACATCGAATGATTTGATTGAGACTTATATCCATTGTGATCTCAATTATATATTCGTTGTGATTCATTTAACGGTTGGATTCATCGAATGATTTAATATGAATGTTTACGAAATTTGAACAATGTATAAAACCAATTGTTTGTCGGATGTATGCTTAAAATGCAAGAATATGTTTGTTTGATTTGGTGAGGCTGATTCGGAAAACCTTAATGCTTTTCCATTAATTGTTTTTAAATTACCTTGTTTATTTTATTTTGCACGACACAATTTGAAAATTTGGAACTAGGTTGAAATAGGGTTAATTTAAATTAGAAAATTGGATTTTGCAACACAACTCCTTGTGGTTCGACCTCACACTTGCACACACTTTATTGCAAACGAATTGTGTGCCTGCGAGTACAATTAAATTTGTACATCAAATTTTGGCGCCATTGCTGGCGAGTTGTTTGTTTGTGAAAATTGATTTTTGTTTGTGAAAATTGATTTTTGTTTAAATTGATTTTATTTTTCTTCTAGTTATTTTTGTTTTTATAATTTGTTTCTTTTTATTTTTATTTGTTTCTGTTTACAGTTACTACAAAAAAAAAAAAAAAAAAAAAAGAGAGAAAAAAGTTGTTTGTTTTTGTTGCAGTTCTGCCGAAGGAACTAGTCCTTGCCAAAGCGTTTGATTGCACATCACCTGCGCTAGAGCGCATTCGAGCCTAACGCAGCAAGCATCCCGCATGCCTGCACTCGACGTTTCTGCAGTTGCATGCGAGTGCACACCCCCCGCACATCTACGCTCGATCGCACATCCCCTGCGCTCGAGCACACCGCCGCAACTGCATCAAAACGGGCCAACACCTAGAATTTTGCCAAACTTATGTTTGGTCCATTTTGTGAGTTTTTGAGTCTTTTATTTTTTTTGGTATTTCTGTTTAGTGTTGTGTTTTTGTGTTAGCTTTCAGTTTCTTTAAAAATAGAAAAAAAAAAAAGCAACAACAACAACATTTTTGGTTACTGTTTCATGTGGAGGTGTGTTTTGTTTTAAAGAGTGATGGTAAGTATGAATTTTTCATTTGGTAATTTTAATGCTACTCCTAGTTGTAGGACACTCGCTCCTACCAACTATCCTCAGAATTTCCACCCACATGGACCATGTTCATACTGCTCAAACCCTTATTATAGTTCTGGTAATTGTCCATCATAGGGACAATTTTCCAATTTTTCATATGAGTAGATGAACACCAATTTCTCCAGTCCAGGGTCTGAATTAAATTTCAATTTCTACACCCCAAACTGGAGCAACCATTTTGATGTCTTGTGGCAAGCGCATTACAAGCAAGAGGACCAGACGAGCGCAAGGCTTGTGCTCGTGGGTACAAGAAGCAGCCTCGATCGGATTTGTGATCGAGCGCCCAACACTGGAGATCGATCGCAGTCCTGCGATCGATCGCACGCGGGATGCGATCTCGTGCACCCGTGTGTGAGGAGCAAGTTAGGGTTTTGAAGCCTTGTGTGAACTATGGCTCAAATCCAATGATTTTTAAGGTTTATAGAGTATTACTAAGGCTTATAAATAGACCCTTAAACCTTTAGAATAAACAGACAATTTCGAAGGAGAAGAATTGGAGCTCTTCAAGTTCAAGTTTCAGGTTTATTCTTTTCCTTTCTATATTATTTTATGAAAATGTTTAACATCAAACTCATGTGTAACTAAATTACTTAGTAGGGCTAGATTGAAGCCCTAATTATGTTTATTTAATATTTCAATATTGGCACCTTTGTGGTGATGATGTTGTGATATTTAATTTGATTAATTCCTGTTTTCTTGAATTCCTCATATGTGTTTGTCTGATCCACATATGCATGTGGTATGGATTAGTTAATTAAATCAATTTGGATGACCGAGTCCTGGGTTTAATAAGAGTAACAAAAGAAATCCACATCGGGTTCTTGGGTTAATCAACATGGAAAATCGGGAGTAAACACCCATGGCTTAGGTTTCATGTGTTTGTCGATTTTCACATATTCATGCTTTCTTGAAGAACAACTTCGTCTACACCTATGCTAAATCCTTTAAGAAAGAAAAGAGTTAGAGTATACACCCATGCCTAACTCGTTGTTTAGGGAAATCTGTAGTACAGAAGATGGCGATCCGAACAAGGTATGGGCATTATGAATTCTTAGTAATGCCTTTTGGGTTAACTAATGCTCCGACAGCTTTCATGGACATGAAGAACCGGATTTTTCGAGAGCTTGTTGATTGGTGTGTGATGGTATTTATCGATGACATTTTAATCTACTCAAAGAGCCGGGAGGAGCACGAGGAGCATTTGCGGATGGTGTTGAGCGTCTTAAGGAAACACCAACTTTACGCAAAATTTAAGAAATGCGAATTCTGGTTAGACAATATGGTGTTCTTGGGGCACGTTGTTACCAAGGATGAAATTGCAATGGACCCAGGTAAAGTGGAGGCGTAGTCAATTGGGTGAGGCCATCGAATGCCCACGAGGTGCGAAGTTTTTTGGGTCTTTATGGCTACTATAGAAGATTTGTTGAAGGAATTTCTCAATTGGCAGCACCATTGACAAGACTCACAAAGAAGAACGAAAAATTCCAGTGGTCGGAGGAGTGTGAACAAAGTTTTCAAGAATTGAAGCAATGTTTAGTCATCACACCGGTCCTCACTCTTCCATCAGGATTGGATGGATTTGTGATTTATAGTGACGCCTCACACAAAGGGTTTGGTTGCATACTAAAGCA
Source organism: Corylus avellana (assembly GCF_901000735.1). Classification (NCBI taxonomy): domain Eukaryota; kingdom Viridiplantae; phylum Streptophyta; class Magnoliopsida; order Fagales; family Betulaceae; genus Corylus; species Corylus avellana. The sequence continues at coordinate 12,396,664 of NC_081548.1, read as the reverse complement.
GCAAGGGTAGGTAATCTCCTATGCCTTGAGACAGTTGAAGACTTACATGAGTAGCCTAACCATGGAGCCGACCTTAATGGAGCGAATTAGAGCCACCCAACTATCAGACAACGAAATTGCTAGAAGCCGTGAAGAAGTGGAAAAAGGGTTACAATTGTATTTTCATATAGCTGGAGATGGGATATTAAAGTTTCGCGACCAGGTGTGCATTCCTAAGGACACAGAGCTGAAGAGGATCCTCTTGTCAGAAGCCCATCGGTCCATATATACAGTCCATCCAGGAAACATTAAGATGTATCGGGACTTATGTAAAAACTATTGATGGAAAGGAATGCAGAAGGATATCATGTGGTACGTAGAACAGCGCCTCACGTGTCAGTAGGTCAAGGCGGAGCACCAGAGACCTATAGGACCTTTGCAACCTTTACCTATTCCTGAGTGGAAATGGGAACGTATTTTGATGGATTTCGTGTTAGGCTTTCCTCGAGCTCCTAGTGGCCAAGATGCAGTATGAGTTATTATTGATCGATTGATTAAGGCTGCACACTTCCTACCCATCAAGATGACCTACAGTATGGACCAACTTGCCAAGCTTTACATCAAGGAGATCGTACGATTACGTGGGATTCCTGTGTCGATTGTGTCAGATCGTGATCCGAGATTCACCTCTAGATTTTGGCCGAGATTACAAGGGGCATTGGGAACCTAGCTAACCTTCAGCACAACATTTCACCCTCAAACAGATGGGTAGACTAAACGGATGATTCAAACCTTGGAAGACGTTTTGCGACTATGTGTTTTGGACTTCAAAGGAAGCTGGATTCAGTACATTCCGTTGATAGAGTTCGCTTACAGCAACATCTATCACGCTAACATCAAGATGTCACCCAATGAAGCATTATACGGGAGGCGGTGTAGGTCACCATTATACTGGGATGAAGTAGGAGAGTGAAAACTACTCGGACCAGAGATTATTCAAGACATGTGTGAGAAGATAACAATGATTAAGCAGAGATTAGCAGCAACTCAGAGTCAGCAGAAGAGCTACGCCGATGTCAGACGACGAGAACTGGAGTTCAAGGTCAGCACAAAAGTCTTTCTTAAGGTCGCCGCTATGAAGGGAGTAATGAGGTTCAAAAGAAGAGGGAAGCTGAGCCCCAGATTTGTGGGTCCCTTTGAGATCCTTTAGAAGATCGGCACGGTGGCGTATCATTTGGCACTACCACCAAACTTAATTGGAATTCACAACGTATTTCATATATCAATGATAAGGAAGTAGATCCCAAAACCCACACATGTATTGGAAAGCAAGCCCCTGCAGATTCAATCCAACATGACTTATGAGGAGACACCAACATGAATATTGGATAGAAAGGAACAAGTCCTCAGGAACAAAACTATCTCATTAGTGAAAGTCTTATGGAGTAACCACTCCGTGGAAGAAGCTTCATGGGAATTGAAGGAGAGCATGCGGGAGAAGTACCCATATCTGTTTGAGTGAAAGCTGACGAGGATAGCGAGGTGCACGGGCCTCAAAGCAACTCTGGCACATCAAGTACTTTTCATGGTTGGTGGGTTAGTTTGTTCACCAAATTCCAGGGACGAAATTTTTATAAGGGGGGAGGATTGTGACAATCCTAAGTCCCTTTGGGGTATTTTTTTAGTTGACTCATAGGTTTTTAAAAAGGATTGGCTTAGGTTAACAATGAGAATGGATGAATAATAATAATAATAATAATAAAGTAAAATAAATAAAAAAATAAAAAAATGATGAAAGCCCTAAGCGCCGACTACCAAAGGAAACCTCAAGCTCCTTAAAACCCTTTCTGTGTCTCTTTTGTAGAACCTATTTAACGGAATAAAACAAGCTCTTGCCGCACACCAAGAAAAAAAAAAAAAAAAATTCCTGCCTCTCACCTACCTCCACACGTCGCTCACTGCCTTTCATTCATACAATTCTCAATGTGTCAGGTATGGTTTCTTTTGCCTCACAATTTGCTTTTCTTCTTCTTCTTCTTATATATATATATATATTCATTTCAAAGCACAAGCGTGAATCAAAATTTTTGTTTTTTTTCGTTGCCTTGGTTGCCGTGTTGTCTTGTACTAGAAAAGAAAGAATTTTGTTATCCCCTTCACGTGCTGCCATATCTCACACCTACCTAGTCTCTTGTGGGAACAAGTTAAGATTCTATGCCATGCTTATATTTTGAACCAAGCCCAAGCCCTCTCTGTTAACATTTAAGCAGGATTGTCCTAGTAAAATCTTAATATGGTTTCTGCCTACACTCAACCCATTGACCTGCTATATATATATAAATGAGATAGTTGGCAGTATACATATATGTGTACGGAAGAACTTAAAGTATATATGTATAAGGGAGTACTAGGAAATAGAATAATTTCTGGAATTTTATTGGAAAGCAAACCTAAATACCTAAATATGTTCATTCACAATTGATTAGCAAGCCAACTCATAATAGTAATAGAATGCTCTTCTGTGACATGTGTGAGGGTAGTAGTATTTCCTTTAGGAGATTAGTTAGCAGTCAAAGGAATTTCTTAGCTATCGTGAAGAGGTAAGTGAATTTATTATCCCTTCTAGAAAAATTATCATGCCATGCTATTTATGAAATTCTGTTTCAAATTACAAATGATCATTTTGTTATACTATGAAATTATGCTGCATGCATGGCAAGTTTGAGAAAAAGAAACATTATGAAAATAATGATGTTTATAAGAAATTTTGTGAAAACGATGATAAATCCTCCTACATGATGCCTTACGATGTATTTAGAGAAGTACAAAGAGAGTACAAGAAATGAGGAAAGAATGCTATAAAACAAGGGTACATGTAAGGAGGAGTGTATTTTTGGTCCAAGAAGAACAAGAGAGAAGCTCGATACCGATGCTAAGGATGGAGGCGTAACTGCTGAAAGAGGCTCTACCAGAAGGAGGTACCATCATAGTTTTTTTGCCATGCTGAGTGCACCCAGAGTTAATCGGCTGGCTAAGGGGACTGGGCTGCGGTCATAGTATCTCATCCTAGGTCGCAAGGACCGCACAATCCTAGTATACGGGGGTAACAGTATACTTGGGCCCTAGTATGAGATAAAGACTAGCAGTAATTTTATTGATGATAATATATTTTATGTGCTTTTTGATTTCTTAAAAATATACTGGGAACATATGTAGTTGCAAGTTCCAATTTTCAAAACGGGACAAGGAGTACAATTGCTTATGGTTGTGGATTTCACTTACTGGGCCCCCTTTCGGCTCATTAGTTTTATTTATTGTTTCAAGTGGTTATCAAGTTGCATTAGGAGGCCAGAATGGGGGCGGGCGTATTTAGGATTTCTTGTGATTTCATATTGGTCAAGTTAATAAGTGCGTTGGCACCGTTTTCTTTTAGAGATTGATGATTTTATTTTAATAAGGGTCACTTTTATCGTTTGTGAGACATATTTTTGTTAAACAGGAATATTTCAGTTGATTTTTAAACGACGTGATATTCTAGACTTTCATGCATTCATTTGTTTTATATACTAGTCCTATTTAATTGACAAACCTTATGGATCTTTACGAGTAAGAAAAAGGGTTAACAAACCTAAACCTAACATGCTATGGATGTTACACTAGGTATGGATTATCTAATTCTTTAATAGGCTACACACAATCAATGAATAAGCATAACCCATCTTCAGTTGGCACAAACTATCTACCTAAATTACACCAAATTAGGGTGTAGTAAAATCTTTCTTCCCTTGGCATGGCCTATCAAATCCTATTGACCATGTGTCAGTTAAAACCATTGTATAACAATCATTTATTTAATCGCAGAAAATATGAAAGGTTTAGTTCAATTTATATAAAAGACTTTCTAAGACAGGAGAAGAGATTCATAATCATTGAATATAAACATTAAGATCAATTCTCACAATTATACAATCATCATGCATATAGAAAATCCCAAATTAAAATACATTCAAACCATTGTTACTTGGAAAGGGCTACTTCAACACATTATTACAAGTTTAGCTGCTCATGGTGGTGCTAGAATGGACTTCTTCCATGTACATCTTCTCTTCAACTCTTGAAGCCTCCAACAAGACATTTTCTGTCTAAGACTTTGCACACCCATCTTCAAGGCTTAGAGGCCTATTTATAGGGTGTAAAACAAATCCTAGAAGCCTGTGGAATCACATAAAAATTTTACTTTAATCTTCTAGTCAAATTAGGATGCAATCCTAGTACAAATTGGAATAGGATTCATCCAGATTTATGTTCTAATATTGCAGGACGATTTTGGAATAGCAAATGCCCGAATTAGGAAAATCATATTTCATAATGATTTCTATTATTTTGAGTTAGTTTTCCAATGCCACTAGTTTCACCTCAATCCGATACTTGAGAATAAATTTATGGTGCAAATACTGAGACATGTGCAGAATCCAAATTTGAATCCAATCCGAATTTAACTCCAATTAGAGAAATTTTGTTAAGTGCGAAAATATTCATATTTTTAGCAATTAACTTGCATGTTTTAATCCTTTGGTTTAAGTTCATTAGGTCATTTTAATTCATTTTTGTGTTTTCCACACTTTTGTAGGCTCTTGGAAGAAAATGAAGTAAATCTGGAAGATTTGGGCTCAAAGTGAGAAGAAGGGAAAAATGGGAGCCTTTGACACTGCGATCGAGCGCAGTACCAGAGAAGACACAGCATGAAGCAGGCTACGAGCGATCAAGCGCATAACAAAAGAGGATCGATCGCAGACTTACGATTGAGCACACACGGGTTGCGATCAATCGCACCCGTCCGCAGGAGACACCTCAAAGCTGCGACCATGATGCTAATATTTCCATATTAGGGTTTCCAACTCCCAATTCTAATAGGTTTTGAAACCCTACGAAATTCCTAAGTTTACTAGTTTGTCATGGACTTCTAAAGCCTATAAATAGACCCTTAAGCCTCTAGAATAGGATGCTTTTGTAAGGAGGAGAATAGGAGCTCTTCAAGTTCAAGTCTCGGGTTTATTCTTTTCCTCTCTTTTCTTTTATTTTATAAAGATGTTTAACATCAACTTTATGTGTAGCTAATTTATTTAGTAGGGCTAGATTGAAGCCCTAATTATGTTTAGTTAATATTTCAATATTGGCGCCTTTGTAATGATCTTGTTGTGCTATTTAACTTGATGAACACCTGCTTGCATGAATTCCTCATATGTGCGTGCCTGATCAACATATGCATGTGGTATGGAGTAGTTAGTTAAATCAATTTGGATGGTTGAGTCCTGGGTTTAATAAAAGTAACAAAGGAATCCACACCTCGGTTCTTGGGTTAATCAACATGGGGAACCGGGAGTATACGTCCTTGCCCGAGGCCTCATGTGTTTGTCTATTTCCATAGAGTATATGGTTTCCTAAGGAACAACTTAGTATACACCATGCTAAATCCCTTAGAAAAGAAAAGAGCTAGAGTATACACCATGCCTAACGCGTTGCTTAGGGAAATTTATAGCTTAAGGAGTATAAGCCATGCACTTAGGTTGACAAACATTAGATATGTATAACATGATCAAAGCATTGACATATTGTTATATTAGCTGAATATACTTAGTGGTGGATATCAAAGCCCTACCTTTTATTATAATCACTTCAAAAAAAATCAATCTTTGTTTAACTTAAGGAATTTATTTTTAAGCAAAATTTAGCAATCCTCGTGTGAATGATCCTGTACTTGCACCATATACTACTATGTTGACTTTGTGCACTTGCCGGTAAAACGTACCATTATTTAGCTTCTAATTTAGGTAAATATTTGGCACAACAAGTTTTTGGCGCCGTTGCTGGGGATTGTTTGATTTTGTTTGGAATTATTTTCCTTAGTTTGTTTTTGTTTTAAATTGTTCTGTTTTTATAGTTTTTTCCGCAGTTCCTGTTTTGCCTTTAGAGGTGCGATCAATCGCCCAACCAGGGCGATCGAGCGCACCAGTATGATCGAGCGCACCTCACAGTGCGATCGATCGCACATCCAGAGAGCAGCACAGTTACTGCACTAACTATAGATCTGATTTTTTTTTTCTTTTGTTTCATGCAGGGTCAGTCGAGTTTGCAGATTAGTAAGTTTTTATTTTCCTTTTAATTTTAACTTCTTTATTTTTAATTTCACATATGTGGGGAGGCATTCCGATGCCCCATGGACCATGTTCTTTATGCCACGACCCTTATCACCATGGTAGAGAATGTCCTTCAATAAGACAAATTTCTAACAAAATTTTTGGGCATAAGAACACAACATATTCTAGACCAAGGAATAGCTGCTATTTTGATTCCTGTAACCCAATATGGAGTCAACAGTCAAATCTCTCATGGCAAGCTCAAGCTCTCGGAATTTATGCTCAACAATCTCATGGACTGCAGCATCACTCATATAAGCAATTCTATGATCATACATATTCCTCTCAATCAGCTCCACAACAGCAATGTCAGGCTGAACCATCTTCTCTTATAGATATGGTAAATACATTGATTGAGACTACATAGCAAGCATCTGAGGTGATGAAGACCTACTTCAAACCAAAAGGCAATAGTCTCAAAGAAGAAGAAGCATATCAAGAGGAGCTATCTTCCACCTGTTGGCCTCCACAATACCAAGAAGAGGAGCCATCTCCCATATATGATCATTTGGACTCTTCTCCACATCAACAATAACAAGAAGAACCACCTTCTCCAAAAAGGCCTGCCTTACAAGAAGCAGTTGCTGTCGTAGAAAAACAGTGTGCTGACTTTACAAAACATACATCAACTCTTCTTAGCCGCAAGGAGGAAAGAGAGCAATCATTTGAATGGATGGAGGCCCACCTCAAGCAAAAATCAGATACATTTAAAGAGGAAGAAGAAGAAAAGTGTCAAAGTCAGTTGATGGCCAATCCTAATGAGCATTACATGGAGGAAGAGTGCACCTACTATCATGAGCAAGTTGTCTCATTGAGGAGTGAAGAGGTGGCTGAAAATCAAGTGGAAGAGGGGAAAGAGGAGCAAACCGAAGATCCATAAGGGCTACATCAGGAAAAAGAAGAGAGCACTGAGATTTCTTCAACATTAGCTCTTATTCCTAAAACACTAAGAGGCCAAGAGAGAAGGCTGTCAGAGCTACCACATGAGCAATTTGAGGACATCAAGATAGAAAAGATCCATGAGTTTTCTTCTTACTATATTCCAGTTCATGATTCCCCACCAGATGAGCAACTGTTTGAGAAAACTCAGAGTGGTCTTCCCCAATCTAGAAACACTTGGAAGCACCTTGGAACAGAAAAGATTCATTCCCTTTGGTGCAAGAGAAGAAAAGACTGGTGCTTCAAGTTTAAAGTGCCACAGTCTGGCTGAAGACATTAAACTTAGCGCTCATGGGAGGCACCCCATAGCATATCCTTTTTATTTTGTTGTTTGTTTTATTTTGTTTTATTTATATTTTGTTTTTGTTTTCCTTTGTGTTTTGTTTTACTTTAGTGTTTTAGTGTTTCAAGACTTTTTGTCATATTTTTACACTCTGTTACGGCGATCGATCGCAACCTGTGTGCGATCGAGCGCAGGTCTCCACTTGTGGTTTCATTGCATTCTGTTACTACGATCGAGCGCAGTAACTGACTTTTGGCTGTTGTACATTCTCTTAGTGGAATCGAACGCACCTTGTGTTCACTCGAGTGCACATCAGCCACACATGCACAGCCTTGCGCACGTGCGATCGAGCGCACCATGCGTGCGATCGAGCGCACTTGGGCAGCATTCCATAGTTATCTTTTTTTTTGTTTAGTTTAGTGTGTTTTAAGTTAATTTTTCTATTTATCTTTAGTTTTGTTTCTTTTTACTTGTTTGTGTGTTTTCTTATTTTACAGGGACAAGTGTGCTTCGATTCAAGTTTGGGGGTGTGCTATGAGCCATGCTTTCCAAGACTATGCCATCCATCTCCCAGGTACATTCTTTCCTTTACTTAGACACATTGGGGACAATGTGTCATTCAAGTATGGGGGTATGGGCACACATGATTGTTTACACACACTTTGTCCCAATTTCATGTTAATTGTTTGTTTTGTGTGTTTGTTTGTTATTGAAAAAAAAAAGAAAAAAAAAAAAAAGGTTTATGCATGTTCATGTTTGTTCTAAAATTTTAAGTTGATCTAAAAGAATTGTGGCTTGAATTCATCAGTGAGCTTAAAATTTTGAACACATGATCTGATGAGTGAATCTGTAAGTTTGATTACTTGTTGAGGATAATTGAAAAATCACATGTTTGAACCGATCAGATAAAGCACATTAGTACATAATCTGTGAGGTATGACATGAGGTCTGATATGTGTGTTTCTGCATCTTGGATGAAATTGGATGACTTATTAGATGACACTATGGCATATATAGTGATAAAAAAAAAAAAGAAAAAGATATGAAATAAATGATCATTGATGGCTTTTCACTGAGTAACTGGACCTCTTGCCTCAAAGCATTTAGTGTTCACGTCGAAAGGTGAAAAATGTTGATTTGATCAATGTGATGGTTAGTTGGTTTTGTAGCCTTTTTGACTCGAGTTAGTAGGTCCTTAGGGGTGTCTCGACACCTAATGCCCTAAAACCACTTGGTTTGGGAGTCATTGACTTAACACTCGCTACAAGGGTCAATTAGAAAGTTTAAGGAACCAACATTGCACAACCTGACCCAAAAAAAAAAAAAAATGCCATTGTGTCATCCTAATAGGGATTCTAGTGAATTTTGAGATATGGAGACATTGCATATTGGAAAGATTTGGAAGCCTCATAATTTTGTACTAATTCACTGTACACAATTTTTAAACTTGTGATGATTTAGCATGTGCTTTGTAAGAATTGAATTTTGAGATTCCAATTCACTGTGAAGATGAAGTTCATCTTTTTAAGCTTGCTAATGAATGAAAATCATGATCTTGAAGTGATGCATTGCTTTTTCAAATAACATGAACTGTGCATGATGTTTGTGGGTAACATTTCAGGAAAACCCTCACGAGACTTCACTCGTCCTCTAGGGAATTCCTAGATGTTTAAAAGGCTTATTGCATATGCTAAATGCAATCGTACATCCCACGAACGATGGATTTATCTTTTGTTTTCAGTTTTTCCATCTTGTTTTCAGCTTTGTATTGCTAAAAGACTAGCAATATGTAAGTTTGGGGGTGTATTAAGCGCAAATATATTCATATTTTTAGCCGTTAACTTGCATGTTTTAATCCTTTGGTTTTAGTTAATTAGGTTATTTTAATTCATTTTTGTGTTTTCCGCACTTTTGTAGGCTCTTGGAAGAAAATGAAGTAAATCTGGAAGATTTGGGCTCAAAGTGAGAAGAAGGGAAAAATGGGAGCCCCTGACACTGCGATTGATTGCAGGTTCCCAGCGATCGAGCGCAGTACCAGAGAAGACAAAGCATGAAGCACACTAGGAGCGATCGAGCGCATAACAAAGAGGATCGATCGCAGACCTGTGATCGAGCGCACACGGGTTGCGATCGATCGCACCCGTGCACAGAAGACACCTCAAAGCTGCGGCCATGATGCTAATATTTCCATATTAGGGTTTTCCAACTCCCAATTGTAATAGGTTTTGAAACCCTACGAAATTCCTAGGTTTACTAGTTTGTCAAGGACTTCTAAAGCCTATAAATAGACCCTTAGGCCTCGAGAATAGGATGCTTTTGTAAGGAGGAGAATAAGAGCTCTTCAAGTTCAAGTCTCGGGTTTATTCTTTTCATTTTTTTTCTTTTATTTTATGAAGATGTTTATTCAACTTTATGTGTAGCTAATTTATTTAGTAAGGCTAGATTGAAGCCATAATTATGTTTAGTTAATATTTCAATATTGGCACCTTTATAATGATCTTGTTGTGCTATTTAACTTGATTAACACCTGCTTGCAGGAATTCCTCATATGTGTGTGCCTGATCAACATATGCATGCGGTATGGACTAGTTACTTAAATCAATTTGGATGGCCGAGTCCTGGGTTTAATAAAAGTAACAAAAGAATCCACACCGCGGTTCTTTGGTTAATGAACATGGGGAACCGGGAGTATATGCCCATGCCCTAGGCCTCATGTGTTTGTCGATTTCCATAGAGTATATGCTTTCCTAAAGAACAACTTAGTACACACCATGCTAAATCCCTTAGAAAAGAGAAGAGTTAGAGTTTACACCATGCCTAACTTGTTGCTTAGGGAAATCTATAGCTTAAGGAGTATACGCCATGCCCTTAGGTTGACAAATATTAGATATGCATAACATGATCAAAGCATTGGCATATTATTATATTAACTGAATATAATTAGTGGTGGATATCAAAGCCCTACCTTTTATTATCATCACTTAAAAAAAATCAATCTTTGTTTTACTTAAGGAATTTGTTTTTTAAGGAAAATTCAACAATCCTCGTTGGAATGATCCTGTACTTGCACCATATACTACTATGTTGACCTTGTGCACTTGCAGGTAAAGCGTACCATTATTTACCTACTAATTTAGGTAGATATTTCGCACAACAATTTCCGATTTAGTCTTTTCCTTGATTAGATTAAACCTAACCACATCATATAGGTCATGTATTATGATTAGTTAGGTTTAACCACATCTTCGATGTCTTTCTGAAAGTCTACTTTATGCCCAAAATCAATGGAACTTCTTGCATCCTCATTTTAAACCTAAAAATAATAAAACAACACAAAACCAAACAAATAACAATGCTAAGGAATTAACATATGCAAGTTAAGGGGCTTGAATGTGCAACATTCAGTAATTATTACACCCCCAAACTTACATATTGCTAGTCCCTTAGCAATATAAAATTGAAAATAAAGTGAAAAGGAAATAATAATATTAATAATTTTTTCGTGGGATGTACGATTGCATTTAGTGTATGCAACAAGCCTTTCAAACCCCTATGCATCCCTAGAGGACGAGTGAAGTCTCGTGAGAGTTTAATATGAATGATACCCACAAACATTGTTAGCATTATGTTATTCAAAAGAATGATGCATCACAGAAATAATGGTTCTCATTCATTGGCAAGCTTAAAAAGATAAACTCCATCTTAAAAATTTCAGGAAATCACAAGTCAAGTCAATTACAAATGGCATTTTTGAGATACAACAAGCTCCAATTAGTGCAACGTGAACTAACACATAATCATGAGGCTTCAAAATCGTTTCAATATAAATGAATTAACATCTCAGAATTTATTGTTCTTCCTATCATATGAAAAAACATAGGCATACATGTTCTCTCCTTTTTTTTTTCTTTTTTTTTTTTTGTCTTATTTCTTCTTCTTTTTTTTTTTTTTTTGCAGGCTATGCAATCCTTAGCTCCCTTACACTTTCTAATTGACCCATGTATTGAGTGTTAAGACAATGACTCCCAAACCAATGGTTTTAGGGCATTCGGTGTAAAGACACCCCTAGGGACTTACTAACTCAAGTAAAAAAGGCTACGAAGTTAAGCTAGTCATGTTATCAAGCAAAACAAAACTTCTCACTTTTTGACTCGAACACTCACTGCTTAATGAGGCAAGAGGTCCATAAGTGCTAAATGTTACACATTCAAGCCCCTTAATTCACATATGTTAATCTCTTGGTTTTGTTATAATTTGATGTTTTGTATTGTTTTTATGTTTTCTTACATTTTTTTAGGATTTTGAAGAAAAGCAAGCGTTTTTGGCAAGTTTCAAGATTAAAAGACATTTTCTGGAAAATCTGGCCTAGGATCAAGCACAAGCAACTAAGCTCGAGTGCAGCCATGAGGTCAAGCGGCCAAGCCAAAGAGATCGATCGCAGTCGTGTGCTGGGTAGTAGAGAACACAGTTTGCCATGGTTTTGCACGGTTTCAAAGTTGAGAATCTAATTCCAACTCAATTTTTGAGTTGTTAGGCTACACAAGAACGTCTTGGGTTGTTTCAAACTCTATAAATACTCCCTCTATTCTTCCAAATAGAAGGTAGAGAAGTATATACAAGCTTTGGGAAAGGAATAGGAGACTTAATCAAGAAGTGCTTTCGGTTTCTTCTTTTTTTTTTTTTTTTTTTTATTTTTATTTTTTATGAGGATGATTCTCATCCAAATTATGTGTAACTAATACTTTAGTTGGAGCTCGATTTAAGCCTTAATCATGTTTTTTTTAGGATTTCAATATTGGCGCCTTCGCTATAATCATATTTTGGATAATTAACTTGATTATTTCCTATTTTATTGAATTCCTCACATGAATGTGCCGGATCAACATTTGTATACGGTATGGATTTGTTAACTAAGTTAATTTGAATGGCCGAGTCCTGGGCTTAATAAGAGTGACAAAAGAACCCCATCACAGGTTCTTGGATTAATCAACATGGATAACTGGAAGTAGATACCATGCTCTACGCTTCATCTGTTTGTCGATTTCCAAAGATTTATGCTTTCTTGAAGAACAACTTATAGTAGATACCATGCTAAATCCTCTGAGAAAGAAAAGAATTAGAGTAGATACATTGCCTAATTCGTTGCTTAGGGAGATCAATAGCTTAAGGAGTAGATAACATGCCCATAGATTGACAACCATCAGGTATCTTGATATGATTGGAACATTGGCATATTATTTACCTTAATTGAGTATGATTAGCGGTGAATATCAAAACCTTACCCTTCATTCTTATTATTTCAAATCAATCTTTTATTTCCTTTTATTAAAATAGTTATTTAGGAAAATCTTTTTAAGCATAATTTATTGCAATCATCGTGGGAACGATCTCGTACTTGCCTTCTATACTATCGTTTTGATCTTGTGCACTTGTGAGTAAAACATACAATTATTCGTCACTAATTTAGGTGGATAACTGCACAATATTACCTGGTGAAAAACTCAAAATATTCAAGGTTATTCATCCAATAATTCACCCAATTGTATTCCAAGGTTATTCCAAGGTGTTTTTATGTACGCCAAGCTTATTCATCAATAAGTCACCCAACTATATTCAAGATATTGAAAACAAACATAATCGGTCTCAAATTTCATGCCTCACAAACACGTGTCAGTGTGTTCATGGTAAATCAAATTGAACAGGAAGCATCTCATGTTGCCAAGAGTAAGTAACATGATTGTTGTGAGTTTTAAATGATACTCGCAAGTGCACAAGTCATTTGCAATATAGCTTTTGCGAGTTGGAGGTCAAATCCACAAGGAATTGTGTTTTTGAAAACAATTTTTACATAAGCTAATTAAAATCTTAACCTAGTTTCGAAAGATTTTTGATTTTAAATAAAAGAAAGCATAAACGACAAAAAAAAAAAAGAAAAAGAAATAGTCAACTAAGAATGTACTAGGGTTGTGGAATCCATACTCACTAAATCAAAACAACACTTTCCATGTTCATCAATATTGTCTGAAATTCTCACAAATGAAATCCTATGTATGTCCTACTATGCTTCACAAATTAATTAAATCATCTATTGTCTCATCCATTACACAAATCACAAAAGATATCTGGATTAAACCAAATAATCAATTGTGTCTGTAAGACAAATCATAAAAGATATCCAATTTTATTTTGATAAATAAAGATCCAAGCAAAATAATTAAATGAAACTCTCCTAAATCATCACATGTATGCCTGAATCACAATAGATGTCCAAGAGTAATTCCAATAATTGAATTAAAGCAAAACTATTGAACACTTAAAAATCCATAAAATCATATAATATTGACTTACATGAAAGTGTGTTGTTCTTTATTGATGAGTCTTCTTCCTCGACCTTAGTTGAGAATTTACCTCTACATGATTATTGAAAATAAAACCTAAACCTAAAGAAAACTAAAACTAAAAGGGAGAAAAACTGTAGAAATTCGGACTTGGTCTCCCCCAGCCTCTTTTCTTGAGGCTTCGCAACCTATTTATAGGGACTTTTATGGTTTAAAACCCTTAAAACGATGCTGATGCTAGCCTGCCAGCTGAGTGAGATCGAGCGTGCGCTTGAGCGTATGGCCAGTGCGCTCGGTTGCACTTGGGCATATAACTTCTCCTACGGCGCAGAACTTGGGCGCTTGCGGCTTGATGGTGGGTGTGGTTGCGCTCCAGCTAGGATTGAGCGCACATGCGCTCGAGTGTAGGATGGTGTGCTCGATCCTACTTGGATGGCACGTTTTCCAGCTTTCTTCCAAACTCCATATTTTTCACTTTAAAGGCCCAGTTTTTCCTTAACAACTTACAAAACACTAAAAACAAAGAACTAACACAAAATATCAGATCACAACACTACTAAAGGATTAACAAATGTAAATTAAGGGACTCAAATATGCAATATTTGGCACTCATCAAAGACTCAAATTTCCTAGTCAGATGATCATGTGTTCATAACTTTAAGCCCACCAATGAAATCCAAATCGAAATCAAAGCTCAACTACATGCTTGAGAATAACATAACAAAAATGTTGGACAGTGTTTTGTTCTTCAACACCCCTGAACTTGAATCATACATTGTCCCCATTGTGTGTAGAAAACTAAAAAACAAGAGCAAGAGGATAGGAATACCTGAGTGAGCAGATGTGAGGCATATCATGCCCCCAAACTTGATTGCAAAAAGACATGTCCTGAACGAGAAACCTAGCCTGATGTGTTTTGGCCTGCACTCGATCCTATGGATCTAATCAATCCAAATTTGCATTCCGAAGGATCTTTCCTGGATCCTTTAGCAGTCTAATCAGCCCTTTCCGACCCTTCCTTTTTAGCACAAAAAGGCACTCCTCTAGAAATAGGATTTCATTCCTCACCCCCAAACTTCTTGCCTCCACTTGCAAATTTTCGGTTTCCCTATGAGGATTCTCTATGTGTCTCTCCCAAAAGAGGTCAGTGATAAACTCCTCTCCATTAAGGGGGTCTTCACAACTCTCATTAGGTAGGGAGATGGGTGGCAGATCTTCTACCTGGTCTTCAATGTTGTCAAAGAGGAAACATTCCTTCTCATTCGGCGGCTGATGCGCGACATTGAAGATGTTCAATTGGTCCTTCAAATTCCCAAAAGATATGGACATCACCCCGTTTCTACAATTTATGCATGCATTAGCTGTCGCTAAGAAAGGTTGTCCGAGGATCACATGTATGAGCTTATGGGAATAGGGGATAGGCTTTGTAACAAGAACTATGAAATCTACCGGAAAGTAGAACTTGTCCACCTTGATTATGACATCTTCAATGATCCCATGAGGATGCTTGATAGATCGATCTGCAACCTATAAGACTGTCTTCGTGGGTTTCAACTCTCCTAGGCCTAGCTGCGTATACACTAAGTAACGAAGCAAGTTGACACCTGCTCCTAAGTCAAGGAGTGCTTTATCAATCGCTCGGTCACCAATGACACAAGCAATTGTAGGAGCACTTGGGTCCTTGAACTTTGGAGGGGAGTTGTATTGGATGAAAGAACTTTCTTGCTTGGTGAGGTGAACTTTCTTAGGGATGTTACTCCTAATCCTACACTTTTGAGTGCATAAGTCCTTGAGAAACTAAGCATAGGCGGGAACTTGCTTAATGGCATCAAAGAGTGGGAGGTAGATCTATACTTGCTTGAAAACTTCCATCATGTCTTGTATCTTTTCTCGTTGTTACCCGAAATGAGATGATGTCTTGAGATGTTCTAGATAAGGGGCCTGAGGCTCATATGGCTGTTAAGTCATAAAATATTCATATTTTAGCCCTTAACTTACATTTGTTAATCCTTTAGTTTTGATTAATTTCTGCCATTTTAGATCTTTTATGTGTTTTCTTTGTTTTTGTAGGTTGTTGGAAGAAAATGAAGCAATTTTAGAAGTTTTGGGCATAAAGAGCTACTTTGGAGAAAATTGGAGGCTTTGGTAGTGCGATCGATTGCAGGGGAGCTGTGATCAAGCGCATTACAGGGGATGACTAAGACGAGTACAAGGAGTGCGCACAAGCTGCAGCCTCGATCGCACCTGCGATTGAGTCCCCAGTATAGAGGATCGATTGCAGTCCTGCTGTCGGTCGTACACGGGTTGCGATCGAGCGCACACGTGTGTGAGGAGCAAGTCAGCTGCCAGGCTTGTTATGGAAATTAATTCTTTTAGGTTTTGAAACTTTGTGCGAACTAGGGTTCAAACCCTACATTTTTGAGGGTTTCTAGGGTATTCCTAAGGCTTATAAATAGACCCTTAAACCTCTAGAATAAACACACAATTTCCAAGGAGAAGAATTAGAGCTCTCTAAGTTCAAGTTTCGGGTTTATTCTTCTCCTTTCTATTTTATTTTATGAAGATGTTTAACATCAAACTCATGTGTAACTAATTTACTTAGTAGGGCTAGATTGAAGACCTAATTATGTTTATTTAAAATTTAATATTGGCGCCTTTGTGATGATCATGTTGTGATATTTAACACTATTAATTCCTGTTTTCATGAATTCCTCATATATGTTTGCCTGATCAACTTATGCATGTGGTATGGACTAGTTAGTTAAATCAATTTGGTTGACCGAGTCCTGGGTTTAATAAGAGTAACAAAAGAAATCCACACTGGGTTCTTGGGTGAATCAACATGGGGAACCGGGAGTATACACCCATGTCCTTGGCCTCATGTGTTTGTCGATTTCCATAGAATCAGGCTTTCTTAAAGAACAACTTAGTATACACCCATACAAAATCCTTTAAGAAAGAAAAGAGTTAGAGTATACACCCATGCCTAACTCGTGGCATAGGAAACTTTATAGCTTAAGGAGTATACACCATTGCCCTTAGGTTGACAAACAGTAGATATACATAACATGATCAAAGCATTGGCATATTGTGATATTATATAAGCATGATTAATGGTGATATCAAAGCCCTACCTTTTATTATTGTCAGCTCAAAAATCAATCTTTGTTTTGTTTTACTTAAAGAATTTATTTTAAGCAAAACTTAGAAATCCTCGTAGGAATGATTCCGTACTCGTCATATACTACTATGTTGACCTTGTGCATTTGCGGGTAAAGCGTACAACTATTTGCCTATTAATTTAGGTAAATAGTTGCACAACAATGGCGTCTCGAAAATGGGGTTGAAGGATAAAGAATCCTCAGTGCTCACTTCTTTGCCTTTTGCCCGATGTTGATTTTGTGGGGTGTCATTTAGCTCATCCCTCCTCTCTTCCACCTGATTGTCATCTACTGTCCCACTTCTCAGTGTCGTGATAGGTTGAATCTGCTCAAGATGAGTAGTGCTCCCATTGACCATGTACAGTCCCTTACGATTGGCCACCTGCTAACTTGGAAGCTTTCCTTCTTCCCTCCTATTGAGGGCATTGGCTATTTGTCCAACTTGGGTGGCTATCTGTCCAACTTGAGCTTCTATCTTGGCAATGGATTGAGAGTGAGAATGCAGCAGTTGATCGTGGACATCCAGTTTGCTAAGAGCAGCTAACACCTTTTCCTGAAAGTTAGAACTCATCAGAGGAGGAGGTTGGTTGGTATTTCTGCTATGGAGCCCGGTAGGTGGAAGATGGCTGGTTTGTAGAGTATGCTTGATTGTGCAGTCCTGGTGGTGAATTTCCTGAAGCTTAAGCTTTCCTTGAGAAGTTAGGATGATTTCTCTATCCCGAGTTGTAAGAGTTGGAGTATGGATCATTGCCCAGTCTTGAAAAAGTTGCATTTAGCTGTTCATTAGGAATGTGAAAAAAATTGTCCAGTAAAGGGACAGTCAATATCTTGATGCATAGGACTAAAACAAAATTGAAAGAACAACGATGATCATATTCTACCCCCAAAACAAATGCATAAGCAATTTATATAACAAAAACAAACGCATAAGCAATTTATGTAAGGAAAATAAAAAGCCATGCTTAAAAATAAACCAACACAAAAATGAAGAACATTCACACAACCACAATAGAAGATTTTGTTAACGAAGTGGAAAACCCTTTAAGCACCTCAAGGGAAAAACCACACCGGGGCAGTTAAACTCAGGAAATCACTATTTGAATATTCACAGTTATAGACTAGACAATACTCACTCCCTGGAAGACCTCTAGACACTGTAAGGACAACAAGCATCCCAACTTGTCTTCGTCATGACAACCTTCATGCAGTGCATCTCCTTACCGGGAACCTTCAAGCTTTTTAGGAACTCCACTTGGTACACAAAACGATGAAGGGTATCACTTCCATGAGTGATAGTAACAACCCTTCCTTCACCGGGAACCTCCAAGCTCAGAGGAGCATAAATGGAAATGGAGAGGTTCAAAGAGTTCTGCAGAAAATGAGACAGGTATTTATAGATTTGAAATTTTGCTTATTTCCATCTTAACATGGATTTCCTTCCATTCTGACGGGAAGGCCAAAATCTGTATTTTGAACCATCCTCGTCATAACGGGAGTTAATCCTCGTTGAGAGGCAAAGAGTAAAATGTAGATCTAAATACCTTTCATGAGCCTGTTATGACGCATCTTCTAACGATAAAACAATAGCTTTAGATTTTGGTCCCATCACATGTTCCGTTTTGACGAGGTTCCTGACAAGCAAATAGTAACCTCCCGTTACATGTCCCATCCAGATGAGGATCCTGACGAAGAACCAGTAGCGTCTTGTTACATGTCCCATTTTGACGATGTTCCTGACGAGGAACCAGTAGCCTTCTGTTACATGTCCCATTTTGACGCGACTTCTGACGAGGAAACAGAGACTTCCCGTTACATGTCCCGCCCTGACGGGGTTCTTGACAGGAAACCAAAGAGCACTCCTTCAGTCTCGTCATGAGCTCGTTCTGACGCCCCACCCAACGGGGAAGGCAAAAAACATCCAATCTTCACCTCGACACTTCGGGAAGAATGGGAAAATACAAACAAATGTTTTGATCATTAAATAAGGCCAAACTAAACCTAACAAAAATGAACATGTGTCATGCTTTGTGGACATGAT
Organism: Corylus avellana; assembly: GCF_901000735.1. Classification (NCBI taxonomy): domain Eukaryota; kingdom Viridiplantae; phylum Streptophyta; class Magnoliopsida; order Fagales; family Betulaceae; genus Corylus; species Corylus avellana. The sequence goes on along the minus strand of NC_081548.1, from coordinate 12,377,729 downwards.
AAGGGAAGCAGCCATAGCTGCCATAAGTTGGTCCATCTTTCAAGATTGTATGACCATCTCAGGGTTCATGCTATTACTTGGCTTTCCTATGTCAAAAAGACCATCAGTCTTTGGGGCCTTGGCTGTGGGTCGCCTACGATTATCTCAAGCATGATGTGCAGAATTATCACTAAGGTTCTCAAAAAGGGTCCATGCTTCATCGTCATTCTTCATCATAAAGGTCCTGCCACAGGAGGCATCAATCACTTGTCTATAAGGATTGGTTAAGCCATCCTAAAAGTACTGTACTAGTTGCCATTTAATGACAAAACCCAAAATATCAGAGACAACAACAATTACAAGTAAATAACAATTTAGAACCCCAACCCTAGCCTAACAAACCACTACAAGAGTTTGGTTGATGGAATATGTTAATGTACATGTTCTCTAAAAAAAGAAACAATAACAAACTCATTACAAGCACAATATTAAAACATAAAGTGGGAGACACCTCCAACACTCTTATCTAGTAACCTATGCGCATAAGTTTGTATCAAGAAAGACATATAACCCATGTTATATTTAAGTCACAAAAACAAGAAAAGAACGAACAAGGCAACACGCCAACACAAGAAGAACGAATAAGGAAACATGCCAACAAGAGAAGAACAACAGTACATGAACATTATAAAAGGCAAAAAATCCATGCTATATGCAAGTCATAATCGAAGAGAAGCACATATAAACCATATTATATGCACATCACACAACAGTTCATGAACAATATAGGAACCTCGTTTGTTAGATACAAAGATCAATACACCAAACAAGTTCAACAAAAAGGAAGTTCCCCCTTCACATCCCTCATACAACCCACAAAGTTTTAAAGACAAAAACATTACATGAACAGTCATTGAATTAGGCCAATCTAGAACCTAACAATCTCCCCCTTTCGCCATTCAATGACAAAACCCTAAAACAAAGGGTTATAAAACTTTTACAAGGCACAAAGCAAGTTAAAAGCAAGTTCCCCCTTCACACAAGATACAATCCCCCTTTTTGTCTAAATGATCAAAGGGACATGACTGAAACACATTCTCTCCAAATTAACAACTCAAGAGGAAAGAGAATATACAACAATGAGAAAGACACATGTGAAAGGATCTAAAACAGAAAACCAAAAATGAAAAGCATGTGTCATAAACCATATCAAGCCAAAATATCTTCATATAATATGTCAAGAAAACACAATATATGAAAGATATCACACAAACAAGAAAAACGGCTCTAATGTTAACTCCCCCTTAACATCACCGACCTCTCCCTAACAAGTGTCTCCACAAATCACTTTCTCTCCATTTCTGTCAAAACAGACAAATGAAGGAACACAAGTGGTATCACTTGTATCCTCGAAAGGTATAAACTCGGTGGGGGGGACAAAAGACCACAGTATGAACAAAGAAAGCGGGACATACACTATGAGCACACAACACAACATGAGAGCATGGAATGCTCAACCTAAACACATGAAGGTGCAAGCGAGTCCAAAGAAACTCCTTTTCAAAGGCCCAATTCTTGTCATCCAAACTAGGTAGAGATGCATGAAAGCCAAAAAAAAAAAAAAGCACAACCAATTTGGCATTTCCAAATCTCAAGCACATTCTATCAATAGGCCATAAACTCATAATCACAACATGTGAATGAACAATTGCAATATCTCAACACACAATAAAAGGGCATTTGTCTCCAATTTCACATATTATGGGAATATGTAATGGGAGAAGCAAGAACAATATTAACATGTTAACAAGTTACACTGCATGTGAAAAAGCAGTTTCAAGCCAACCCAACTTGTTAAGAAGTAGACGATCCACAATCATAAACCTGAAGCCTACATTCTCCTCAAAAACAAATTTAAAGAAGAGTATCAAATGTACGAGTCAAGAAAATGACATGCCAATCATACATCCAAAATACATGAGCATGTGAGTCAAGGAGTCCAAAACATTTAAAAACAAAAGACACATTTACAAAACAAAAATAAAGACAAGGAACAAAACATATGCATTATTACTACATAAAGATCCCAAATTTTGAAATAGAATAACCATAGGATTATCAAAATTTCAACAACATCATCAATGCGAAATCAAGCATGCAAAGGCCAAGAAGGTCAACCAAAACACTAGAAGCGTGCAAGGACACAACACTATGATGCACATCACATAAGATTGCTAGTGTGTGGACCAAAAGATTAAGGTCAAGACAACCTTTACCACTTTTCTCTCGATTGAGCTTTGTTGTGTAAATATCGATCTAAATTAATGGGCAAATAAATGTACGTTTAACTCGCAAGTGCACAAGATCAAAATAGTAGTATAGGGTGCAAGTACGAGATCATTCCCACGAGGATTTCCATAAATTTTGCTTAAAATAAATTCCGTAATTAAAACAAAACAAAGATTGATTTTTGAGTTAGTAAAGATAAAGGTAGAGCTTTGATATCCACCACTAATCATGCTCAAATACTATAAACAATATGCCAATGCTTTAATCATATTATGAATACCTAATGTTTGCCAACCTTAGGGCATGGGTGTATATTCCTGAAGCAATAGATTTCCCTAAGCAACGAATTAGGCATGGGTGTATACTCTAGCTCTTTTCTTTCTTAAAGGATTTAGCATTGGTGTGTACTAAGTTGTTCTTTAAGAGAGCATACATTTATGGAAATCGACAAACACACGTACCTAGGGCATGGGTGTATACTCCTGATTTTCTATGTTGATTAACCCAATAACCCGTGAAGAATTTTTTTTGTTACTCTATTAAGCCCAGGACTCGATCATCCAAATTGACTTAATTAACTAATCCATACCACATGCATATGTTGATCAGGCACACAAATATGAGGAATTCAATAAAAAAGCAATTAATCAAGTTATGCATCACAATATGATTATCACAAAGGGGCCAATATTAAAATATTAAATAAACATAATTAGTGCTTCAATCTAGCCCTACTAAAGAGTTTAGTTACACATGATTTTGATGTTAAACATCTTCATAAAATAAAATAGAAAGGAAAAGAATAAACCCAAAACTTGAGCTTGAAGAGCCTCCAATTCTTCTCCTTGGAATTGTGTGTCTATTCTATAGGCTTAAGGGTCTATTTATAGGCCTTAGGAACATTCTAGAAACTCTAAAAATTGTAGCTTTTGCATTCTAGTTAGCCTAGGGTTTAGAAGGGGTGAAAAAGAACACTTTTCGGAATAGGGCAGCTGCTGCCTTGCTCTTCAAGCACGGGTGCGCTCGATCGTGGCAAATGGGCACTCGATCGCACATGCAATTGATGCTGCTTCTTGTGCACACGAGCGCAAGGCTGTGCTCGTTTCTTGACATTCTCTGGTAGTGCTCTCGAGCACAAGGCTGTTCTCGTTTCTTGACATTCTCTGGTAGTGCTCTCGAGCGCAAGTCCCCTATGATCGAGCGCACTATCAGAACCTTTAGCTTTTCGCAAATTTGCTGTTTAAGCCCAATACTTCTAGAAATGCTTCATTTTCTTCCAAAAACCTGTAAAACAGAAGAAAATACATAAAGGAAATAAAATAACACAAACTAACAAAACTAAGGAATTAACAAATATAAGTTAAGGGATAAAATATGAATATTTTGGCACTTATCAAACTTCTTGGATAGGAACATATTTTAGTCACTACTAGTCATGAATCTCTTGGCAAATGCAACTTCAGCTTCAGAGGGAGCCATAGAGTGTGTAGGACCAACAACCACTCTTGCTCTTTGGGAGGAAGGAAAAGACGACATTCCTACAAAGAACTAAGAGAATATACTCCGAACAACCGATAAGTACTAAAATATACATATTTTAGCCCCTTAATTTACATTTGTTAATTTCTTAGTCTTGCTATTATATGCTGTTTTACTTCCTTTTTGTGTTCTCTGTGTTTTCATAGGTTTTTGAAGAAAAGAAAGCATCTCTAGAAAGTTCGAGCATAAAAGACAAAATTGGGAAAAAGCTGGAAGTTTTGGACCAAGCACAAGCATCCGGGCGCAGTGCAATCAAGCACACTACACATAGGCTCGAGTGCATCAGCGCTCGAGTGCTAGAGCAAGGAGCGAAGACAGCTGCGATCGAGCGCACAAGAAGTTGGCTCGAGCACATCAGTGCTCGAGTGCCCAACACCAGAAGATCGATCCCACAGCTGCAATCGAGTACACCAACATTGCTTTCGAGCGCACTCGTGTGTTGGAGAATAGTGTGGCGGCTTACCCTATTTTGGAAAGACCTTTAGGTTAAAATTTACGATTTCTAGGTTTTCTAGAGGCATCTAGGTTTCCCCTAATCCCTATAAATAGGCCTCTAAACATAGAAGAAAAGGGGAGAAGCTTTGGGGAGAAGAATTGGCTTCAAGGAAGTATTTTTCGGGTTTATTCTTTTCCTTGTTATTTTATTATGAGGATGATTAGCATCCAAATTATTTGTAACTAAATACTTTGGTATGGCTAGATTGAAGCCCTAATAATGTTTCTTTAATATTTCAATATTGGCGCCTTTGCTACAATCATATTGTGATGTTTAATTTGATTATTTCCTGCTTTATTGAATTCCTCATATGAATGTGCTTGGCTAACATATGCATGTGGTGTAGATTTGTTATTTAAGTCAATTTGGATGACTGAATCTTGGGCTTAATAGAGTGACAAACGAATCTTCTCAATGGTTCTTGGATTAATCAACATGGAAAACCAGGAGTTTACAGCCGTACCTTTGACTTCATGCGTTAGTCTATTTCCATAGATTTATACTTTCTTACAAAACAACTTAGTAGATACCATGCTAAATCCTTTTGAGGAAGAAAAGAGTTAGAGTATACACCATGCCTAATTCGTTGCTTAGGAAGATCAATAGCTTAAGGAGTATACACCCATGCCCTTAGGTTGGCAAACTTTAAGCAATCTTGGTATGATTGGAACATTGGTATATTGTTATCTTATTTGAGTATGATTAGTGGTGGATATCGAAGCTCTACCGCTTTATCCCTATTAACTAAAAATCAATCCTTTATCTTGCTTTATTTACGGAATTAATTTTATGCATAGTTTATAGCAATCCTCGTGGGATTGATCTTGTACTTGCATCCTATACTATCATTTTGATCTTATGCACTTACGAGTAAAACGTACAATTATTTGCCTGTTAATTTAGGAGGATATTTGCACAACAAGTTTTTGCCCCCGTTGCTGGGGATTGCGTTAAATTTCGTTTAAATTTTTGTTTTTTCCTTTCGTTTTGTTAATTTAATTTTTATTTTAAAATCTGTTATTTTTTGTTTTTACCTCAATCTGATTTTTTTTCTTTTTGATTCTGTTTCAGTTCTGCATTCTGTTCTGTAGCATTGCAATCGAGCGAATACTCTGGAGCGATCAAGTGTACTTCTACGCTTGAGTGCAAGCACATTGAGATCGAGCGCACTTGTAAAGATAGCAACACTGAAGCTGCTGTAACTGCAGAAACTTACCTTCTTCTTAAGCAAGGTTGTCGATCTCAGGACTCAACCATCATTCCATAAAACAACTTCAAAGCCCGTTCGACAAAAGCCTAGAGACAACCCCGACAAAGAGGAAGAAGTCAAAGTTGAGGAAACGATGCAAGAACCTGTCTAGAATCTGCCGCCAGTGTGAAGACCTATGAAACATTCTTTCATTCCGCAAAATCTCAACTAGCGATGAGGAATCATCTACCAACCAGCAGCACAAAGCAACTTCAATATCTTCCCTCAAATACTTAATACTTGACTCACTACAAAGGCACACCTACTGAGGATCGTCAGTTGCACCATAGGGAGTTCTTTGATCTCTACAAGACTCAGAACATCTAGGGATTAACGTCATAGGGAATCAAGTTAATCCTCTTCCCTTTTTCTTTAAAAGATAATGCTAAGTTGTGGTTAAATTCTTTGCCTGCAGGTTCCATTAATATTTGGGAAGAGTTGGCCACTAAATTCCTAAAGAAGTTTTTCCCAGCTCAAAGGACAAGGCAACTTAGAAGGGATATTCAAACATTTCAACAGAAAGATGGAGATCTTTTCTTCAAAGCATGGGAACACTTCAATGAGCTGCTTCTCAAGTGTCCACATCAGAACCTATCTCAAGATGATCAAGTACAAGCTTTTTACGAAAGTTTAAATGACACTAACAAAAATATTGTTGATTTATCTTGTGGAGGTGTGCTTATGGAAAAGAACAATGAGGAAGCCATAGAGCTCTTCGAGACATTAAGCGGGAACTCCCAACAATTCTTATCTAGAGGGAGACAAGGAGTAAAAAGTAAGGGCATATATGAAGTAAACACGAATGGCAGAGTTCAAAATCAAACGGCTACCATGGAGAGAAAGCTAGATATGCTCGTAAAGGCCATGACTACTCAAAACATCTCTCCCGTTCAGCAAGTTGCACAAGTCCAAGTATGTACCATATGTTTGCATTTTGACTACACCACTGAGACTTGTCCTATGTCTTCATTTACAGATAAGGAGCAAGCGAACTATGTGGGACAAAACAACTATCCTCCCAAGAACAATCCATACTCGAACACCTACAATGCAGGGTGGTGCAACCACTCCAATTTCTCATGGAGTAACAATTAGAATGTTCTGAACCCTCAAGGGCAGCAGAGGAATTCCCAACAAGGAAGTAACTATCAGGCTACACTACTAGTAGTCCAACCAATTCTAGAGTCGAAGAAGAATGACCTTGAAAGTACTCTACTCCAATTTTTGACTGCGTAACTACAAACCAATACACAGACCAGTGATGCTATTCAAAAACTGGAAGCACAAATGGGGCAAATGGACAAGGAGCCGAGCGAAAGAAAGAAGGGCAAATTTCCATCCCAAACAATACCCAATCCAAGAGGTCACGAGCAACTAAAAGCTATAACAACTCTTAAAAATGGTAAGATCATAGGAACTGATGATACAGTACAAGCATCTCCAGCTGAAGCCACAACATCCGAGGTAAGTGAAATGGAGATGGTGAATGCACCACCCTTCCCTCAGAGGTTAGTAAAGCCAAAGAAAGAAAAGCAACTTCTTGATATTTTTGAGACTTTGAGAAAAGTTGAAATCGACATTCCTTTATTAGATGCAATTCAGCAAATTCCATCTTATGCTAAATTTTTAAAGGATTGTTGCACTTATAAAAGAAAGTTTCAGGATCATGAAATAGGGGCTTTAATCGAAGAGGTAAGTGTGGTGTCGTTAATAAAGTTTCCACGAAAGCTTAAAGATCCAGGTAGTTTTACTATTCCTTGTAGGATAGATGACCAGCTTTTTGAACGTGCATTATTGGATCTAGGAGCGGGTATCAATCTACTGCCATACACTATGTATGAGATACTGGGTTTGGGGGAGCTTCAACCAACCTTGATCACCTTACAAATGGCAGATAGAAGCATTAAAAGACCAAGAGGTATACTGGAGGATGTCTTGGTTAAGGTAGAGCAATTTATTTTACCTGCTGATTTTATTGTATTAGATATGGAAGAATCCCCTATGCCATTGCCTTTGCCTATTATCTTAGGAAGACCCTTAATGAGAACCGCCAATACTAAAATTTGTGTGAAAAAGTGGTTCTGTGAGTATGAAGGTAAATAGGGAGAAGATATAATTCAAAATATTTGACGCATTGAAATTACCCAAAGATAATCTAGAATGCTTTAATGTCTGTATTATTCAAGGTGCTGTCGAGAAAGTTTTTCAGGTCTATCATATTGATCCATTGGAGGCCACCCTCATTCAATGTTTCACAAGGCAAGACATTGAGCTTTATTTTGAAGATGCTACTTGATAAGTGCTAAAATATTCATATTTTCTACCCTTAACTTTCATGTTTTAATCTTTTGGTTTTGGTTAATTAGGCCAATTTACTTCCTTTTTGTATTTTCTTTGTTTTTTAGGCTTTTGGAAGAAAAGAAAGCGTTTTTGGAAGAATTACAAGCTTAAAGGACAAATTGGGAAGACCTAGAAGATATGGTTGAGCTTAGCCAATCATGGTTAAGTTTAATCAAATAGAGGAAATGATCAATTCGGAATTTCTCACATGTCCCGGTATTTTGACCATAACATTCAGCTCAGATATTCGATTGAAGTGATTCAAGGCCAATTCGGAGCGCCGCAAGGCCAAAATCATGCCGCAAGTCAGGACCGCAATTTTGGGCGAATCCTATCCCGATTTGGACTTAGGTTTTCTTTATCCTAATTGGACTTGGACTTAAAACTCCGAATTTTCTAGGTTTACTTGTGTAACAAGTACTTCTAAAGCCTATAAGTAAACCTCTTAGGTTCTAGGCATAGGTGTGGAGAAAGAGACACAAGCTCTAGAAAGGAACTGAAGGCTGCATCAAGAGGAGTTTGGGTTTTTCTTCTCTTCCACCTTTTATCTTTATTATGTAGTTTATATTTTATTTAGGGCTAGATTGAAGTCCTGGTTATGTTTTGTTAATATTTCAATATTGGCGCATTTGTGATGATCATGTTGTGCTATTTAACTTGATTAATACTTGCTTGCATGAATTCCTCATATGTGTATGCCTGATCAACATATGCATGTGGTATGGACTAGTTAGTTAAATCAATTTGGATGACCGAGTCCTGGGTTTAACATAAGTAACAAGAGATATCCACGCCAGATTCTTGGGTTAATCAACATGGGGAACCGGGTGTATACACCATGCCCTAGGCCTCGAGTGTTTGTCGCTTTTCATAGAACATATGCTTTTCTAAAGAACAACTTAGTATATACCATGCTAAATCCTTTAGGGAAGAAAAGAGTTAGAGTATACACCATGCCTAACTCGTTGTTTATGGAAATCAATAGCTTAAGGAGTATACACCATGCCCTTAGGTTGGCAAACATTAGATAGACATAACTTGATCAAAACATTGGCATATTGATATATTAGCTTAATAAAATTAGTAGTGGATATCAAAAACCCTAATCCTTTTTTGTTTTTGTTTATCTTTTATTTTATTGAATGCAATCGTGACAATTGAATTTTATCTTTTAATTAAACAGGAATTTACTTCTAAACATAATTTACCAATCCTCGTGGGAATGATCTCGTATTTGCCTACTATACTATTGCTTTGATCTTGTGCACTTGCGAGTTAAAACATACAATTATTTATCTATTAATTTAGGTAGATAATTTGCACATCATTACTGATGACATCATTGAAGCCATGCACCTCCTTGAGACCTCTCCACAACATCCGAGTAAGTACATCCCCCCCTTTGAAACTCTTGTGCCTGCTAATACTACTCTTGTCCCGTCGACTGTCATGGCACAAGAATTGGAATTAAAGCAGTTACCAAAACATCTGACATATGCTTACTTCGAAGAGAACCAGACACTACCTGTGATAGTGATAAGTGCTAAAATATTTATATTTTAGCCCTTAATTTACACTTGTTAATTCTTAGACTTGTTAGATTGTGCTATTTTATTTCCTTTCGGTGTTTTCTGTGTTTTTATAGGTAATGGAAGAAAAGAAAGCGTTTCCAGAAAAGTTCTAAGCACAAGAATTGGAATTAAAGCAGTTACCAAAACATCTGACATATGCTTACTTTGGAGAGAACCAGACACTACCTGTGATAGTGATGAGTGCTAAAATATTTATATTTTAGCCCTTAATTTACACCTGTTAATTCTTAGTCTTGTTATATTGTGCTATTTTATTTCATTTCTGTGTTTTCTGTGTTTTTATAGGTAATGGAAGAAAAGAAAGCGTTTCCGGAAAAGTTCCAATCTTAAAGGTCAAATTGGGAAGACCTAGAAGATATGGTTAAGCTTAACCAATCATAATAGAGCACCTATATGATGTGTTTAAGTTTAATCAAATAAAGGAAATGATTAAATTGGAATTTCTCAAATTGGAGTCAAAATCGGATTGAATTCAAATTTGGATTTTGTACATGTCTCAGTATTTTGATCCTAACTTTCAGGTAAAATATTTTATTGAGGTAATTCAAGCGGCATTGGAAAGCTAACTCAAAATCCTACAAATTATTGTGAAATAGCATTTTCCTAATTCTGACTGCCGCTATGCCAAAATCACCCTGCAAGATAGGAACACAATTATGGACGAATCCTATTCGGATTTAGACTTAGGTTTTCTTTATCCTAATTGGACTAGGACTTAAATCTCAGAATTTTTTAGAATTACTAGGGCGTCTAGGACTCTCCTAAGTCCTATAAATAGACCTATACGCCTCACAATTCAATACACAATTTGAAGGAGACAACTTTGGGGAGAGGAATTGGAGGCTACTTCAAGGAGTCGTTTTTGGCTTTTTCTTTCCCTTTTCTTTTTAGTTTTATTTTAATTATGTATAACTAACTCTTAAGGAGGGCTAGATTGAAGAAATAATTATGTTTATTTAATATTTCAATATTGGCGCCTTTGTGATAATCATATTATGTTGCTTAACTTGATTAATTCCTGTTTTCTTGAATTCCTCATATGTATGTGATTGACCATTATATGCATGTGGTATGGACTAGTTAATTAAATCAATTTGGATGACCGAATCCTGGTTTTAATAAGAGTAACAAAAGAAATCCACACTGGGTTCTTGGGTTAATCAACATAGGGAACCAGGAGTAGACACCCATGCCCTAAGCCTCATGTGTTGGTCGATTTCCATAGATTTATGCTTTCTTAAAGAACGACTTAGTATACACCCATGCTAAATCCTTTAGGAAAGAAAAGAGTTAGAGTATACACCCATGCCTAACTCATTGCTTAGGGAAATCTGTAGCTTAAGGAGTATACACCAATGCCCTTAGGTTGGCAAACATTGAGTATTCATAATATGATTGGATCATTGGCATATTGTTATATTATCCAAGTATGATTAGTGGTGGACATCAAAGCCCTACCTTTACTTTATCTTTATATATTTTTATTTGTTTTTCATAGTATCAATTTAGTAACAACTTGATATTTTTAATCAATTCTAAATAAAATCGAAAATTCTCGTGGGATCGATCTCGTACATGTTGCACTATACTATCATTTGACCTTGTGCACTTGTGAGTAAAACATACTAAATATTATCTATTAATTTAGGTAGTATTTGGCGCAACAGGTTTTTGGCGCCGTTGCCGGGGATTGTTTGATTTTGTTTGAAATTTTTTTCCTTAGTTTATTTTTTTTTTTTAATTTTTTTTTTCTGTTTTTATAGTTTTCTGCAGTTGTTGTTCTACCTTCGGAGGTGCGCTCGAGCGCCCATACCAGGGCGATCGAGCGCACCAGTGTGGTGCGCTCGATCGCACGTCCGGACAGTAGCACATAAACTATTTTAATTACAGTTCTGATTTGTTTCTTTTATTTTTCTTTTGTTATTTAATTTTTGTTTTAATCATGTTGAGAAACAATACACCTCCGGTGCGAAGACCTATGAAAAATTCATTCAGTCCCCAGATCCTTAACCAGCCATCATGCATTAATTTTCAGCCCATTGTGCAGAGGAGTTACAATTTATCTCTGCTGCTCAATATGAGTGCACAGTATAAGGGCACACCTACAAAGAACCCATATTGGCATACTCGAGAATTCTGTGATCTCTGCAGGATTCAGAATGTTCAAGCTAGAAGAAATCAGGTTAATCCTCTTCCCTTTTTCTTTAAAAGATAATGCTAAGAGATGGTACAATTCTTTGGCCGTAGGTTCTCTTCATACTTGGGATGAGATGGCCACAAAGTTCTGAAAGAATTTTTTCCCAGCCCACAAGACATGGCAATTGAGAAGGGAAATTCTGACTTCCCAACAAAAAGACGGATACCCTTTCTTCGAGGCATGGGAACACTTTAAAGAACTACTTCTCAAATGCCCACATCACCATATATCTCAAGACAATCAAGTACGGACATTCTATGTGGGTTTAAATGATCCTAACAAGAGTCTTGTAGATTTAGCTTGTGGTAGCATGTTGATGGAGAAAAGCAGTGAGGAAGCCATGGAGCTCTTAGAGACATTGAGTGAGCACTCCCAACAATCCCATCTAATGGGAGACAAGGATTCAAAGGAAAAGGCATACACGAAGAGAGCACCAATGGTGGAAGTCAGGCTCAAATGGCTGTCATGGAGAAAAAACTGGACATGCTCGTGAAAGCTATGACTAATCATAGCAGTGCTCCTGTTCAATAAGTTACACAAGTCGAGGTATGTGCCATATGTTCCCATATTGACCACACCACTAAGACTTGTCCCATATTTTCAATTGTAAGTTAGAAGACATCTCTCATCAATTGGTCTCAACATTATCATGAAGAGGAGCCATCTCCAATTGATTGGCCTCAACAATACCAAGAAGAAGAAGAGTGCCAAAGTCAATCGGTGACCACTCCTCATGGACAATACATGAAGGAAGAGTGCACTTATTATCATGAGCAAACAACCACCACACCTGGGAATAAAGAAACTATTGTGGAAATTTTTTGTAAGCCAAGTCTTTGGGACCCTCTAGGAGAGCGCTTTGATGAATTTGGAGGTGACCTAGACCTGGACAAGCTACTTGAGTATGCTGAAACTTCTAATGAGCCAAGTCTTGAGGGCTTTTTGGGAGAGCACTTTGATGAATTTGGAGGTAACCTAGACCTGGACAAGCTACTTGAGTATGCAGAAACTTCTAATGAGTCAACCCTGATGATCCGGTGGGAGAGCATTTTGATCAAATTGGATGTGACATGGACCTTGACAAATTCCTCAAGCAAGCTAACATGTGTAGTGAGCCAAGTCTGGAGGATCCATTGGCAGAATTCTTTGCTCAATTTGAATTTGATCTGGACCTTGACATGATACGTGAGCAAGCTGAGGCCTTACTGGCCTCCACTCCTGAGAACAACAAGGTGGAAGAGAGGAATAAGAAGCAAACTAAGGTTTTAGAGGAACCACATTGGGAAAAGGAAGAGAGCACTGAGACTTCTTCAACATTAGCTTTTATTCTCGAATTACTAAGAGTCCAAAAGAGACGTCTGTTGGGGTTATGTGATGAGCAAATTGAGGACATCAAGATAGAAAAGCTCCCTGAGTTTTCTTCTTATTTTATTCCAATTCATGATTCCCTTCTGGATGAGAAACTATTTGAGAAGACTCAGAATGCTCTACCTCGACCTATAGACAGTTGGAATCACCCTAAAATAGGAAAAATTCATTCCCTTTGGTGTAAGAGAAGAAAAGACTGGTGCTTCAAGTTTAAAAGGGGACAACAGTCTAGCTAAGGACGTTAAACTTCGCGCTCATGGGAGGCACCCCATAGCATATCATTTTTATTTCTTTGTTTGTTTGTTTTTATTTCATTTTTATTTTATCTTTATCTTTATTTTTTATTTTGTTTTTTTATTCCTTTGTTACTATAGTGTTTTCCTTTGCAGGGACAAGTGTGCTTCAATTCTAGTTTGGGGGTGTGCTATGAGCTACGACATTTCAGACATGTCATCCATCCCCCGAGTAAGATCTTTCCATGTTATATACACATTGGGGACAATTTGTAATTTAAGTTTGGGGGTATGGGAGACACTTTACACACACTTTGTCCCATTTTTGAAAAAGAAAAAAATATAAATATATGCATGTTCATGTTTCTCTTAAAATTTTGGTTGATGTGAAAAAATTGTAATTTGATTTCATTTGTGAGCTTAAAATTTTGAACACATGATGTGATGATGGAATTTTTCAGTTTGGTTACTTGCTTGACACAATTGAGAATTCACATGTTTAATTTGATCTTACATAAGTACATTAGCACATAATTTGTGGGGTATCACATGAAAGTCTGATGTGTCTGTTTCTATGTTTTGGGTGAAACTGGATGATTTATTTGATGGATACTTTGGCATATATATATATGTGTGTGTGTGTGTGTGTGTGATTAAAAAAAAATGATCATTGATAAGCTTTTCACAAAGTAACTGGACCTTTTGCCTCATTAAGCATTAAGTGTTCATGTCAAAAGGTGAAGAATTTTGATTTGGTTAATGTTATGCTTAGTTTAGTTTTGTAGCCTTTTTTATTCGAGTTAGTAAGTCCTTAGGGGTGTTTTACACCTAATTCCCTAAAACCACCTGGTTTAAGAGTCATTGACTCAACACTCGTTACATGGGTCAATTAGAAAGCTTAAAGGAACCAAACATTGCACAACCTGACAAATAAGAAAAGGAAAAAAAATATATGCCATTGTTGTTCATTCTGATGGGAATTTCAGTGAACTTTGAGATATTGAAACATTGCACATTGGAAATAATTAGAAGTTTCATATTTATGTGCTAGTTCACTTTACACTGTTTCGAATTTGTGATGCCTTAGCCTGTCTTTTGTAAGTAATTAGACTCTAAAATTCCAATTCATTAATGGAGTTTATCTTTTTAAGCTTGCAAATGAATGACAATCATAGTTTTGAGTGACACTTGAGTTTTGGATAGCATGAATTTGTGCATAATGTTTGTGGGTAACATTCCTGAAAAACTCTCACGAGACTTCACTCGTCCTCTAGGGAATTTCTAGGGGTTTAAAAGGCTTGTTGCATATGCTAAATGCAATCGTACATCTCACGAAAGATGGATTTATCCTTTTGTTTTCTGTTTTTCCATTTTGTTTTTAGTTTCGTATTGCTAAGGGACTAGCAATATGTAAGTTTGGGGGTGTGATAAGTGCCAAAATATTCACATTTTAGCCCTTAATTTGCATTTGTTAACTTCTTAGTCTTATTATGCCGTGCTATTTTATTTCCTTTCTGTGTTTTCTGTGTTTTTGTAGGTAATGGAAGAAAAGAAAGCGTTTTCAGAAAAGTTCCAAGCTTAAAGGGAAAATTGCGAAGACCTAAAAGATATGGTTAAGCATAACCAATTATAATAGAGGACTTATATAATGTGGTTAAGTTTAATCAAATAAAGGAAATGATTAAATCGGAATTTCTCAAATTGAAGTCAAAATCGGATTGGATTCAAATTTGGATTCTGCGCACGTCTGGGTATTTTGATCATAACTTTCAGCTAAAATTTTTGATTGAGGTAATTCAAGAGGCATTGGAAAGCTAACTCAAAATGCTACAAATCATTGTGAAATAGCATTTTCCTAATTCAGAATGGCGCTATGCCAAAATACCCTGCAAGATAGGAATGAAATTCTGAACGAATCCTATTCCGATTTGGACTTAGGTTTTCTTTATCCTAATTGGACTAAGACTTAAATCTCCGAATTTTGTAGGATTAATAGGGCTTCTAGGACTCTCCTAAGCCCTATTAGTAGACCTCTAAGCCTCATAATTCAATACACAATTTGAAGGAGACAACTTTGGGGAGAGGAATTGGAGGCTACTTCAAGGAGTCATTTTTAGTTCTTTCTTTCCCTTGTCTTTTTAGTTTTATTTTAATTATGTATAACTAACTCTTAAGGAGGGCTAGATTGAAGAACTAATTATGTTTATTTAATATTTCAATATTAGCGCCTTTGTGATAATCATATTGTGTTGCTTAACTTGATTAATTCCTGTTTTCTTGAATTCCTCATATGTATGTGATTGGCCATTATATGCATGTGGTATGGACTAGTTAGTTAAATCAATTTAGATGACCGAGTCCTGGCTTTAATAAGAGTAACAAAAAAAATCCACACTGGATTCTTGGGTTAATCAACATGGGGAATCGGGAGTAGACACCCATGTCCTAAGCCTCATGTGTTTGTCGATTTTCATAGATTTATGTTTTCTTAAAAAACAACTTAGTATACACCCATGTTAAATCCTTTAAGATAGAAAAGAGTTGGAGTATACACCCATGCCTAACTCGTTGCTTAGGGAAATCTATAGCTTAAGCAGTATACACCAATGCCCTTAGGTTGGCAAACATTGAGTATTCATAATATGATTAGATCATTGGCAGATTGTTATATTATCTAAGTATGATTAGTGGTGGACATCAAAGCCCTACCTTTACTTTATCTTTATATATTTTTATTTCTTTTTCATAATATCAATTTAGTGACAACTGATATTTTTAATCAATTTTAAATAAAATCAACAATCCTCGTGGGATCGATCTCAAACTTGTTGCACTATACTATCGTTTGATCTTGTGTACTTGCCAGTAAAACGTACTAAATATTATCTATTAATTTAGTGATATTTGGCACAACAGATAGTTGCCACAAACTTAAGGTTGGGGGAAGAGGAGAAGCTATTGAGAGTTCTTAGAGAGCATAAAACTGCATTAGGATGGACTATTGCCGACATCAAAGGCATATGTCCGGCCAAATGCATGCATCAAATTTTCCTTGAGGATGAAGCAAAGCCAACCAGGGATGCACAAAGAAGACTCAACCCACACATAAATGATGTAGTCAAGGCTGAGGTTTTAAAATTGTTACATGTTGTCATTATCTATCCCATCTCAGATAGCAAATGGGTAAGTCTGGTTCAAGTAGTGCTGAAAAAGAATGAGTTCACAGTAGTGAAAAATAAAGAAGATGATCTGTTACCTACAATAATAACCACCGGGTGGAGGGTATGTATTGACTACCGAAGGCTAAACTAGGTGACCCAAAAAGATCAATTTCCTCTACCCTTCATTGATCATATGCTAGAAAGGTTTGTTGGCCATAGATATTACTACTTCCCGAATTGTTGCAGTGGCTACAACCAAATTGCAATAGCACCAGAGGATCAAGAAAAGACCACCTTCACATGTCCTTTTGGCACATTTGCTTACAGAAGGATGCCGTTTGGATTATGCAATGCACCAGCCACATTTCAAAGATGCATGATGAGCATTTTCTCGAACATGGGGGAGAAATTTATTGAGGTATTTATGGATGATTTTAGTGTTTTTGGCTCTAACTTTGCTGAATGCCTCAATCATCTGCAGATTGTCCTCAAGCGGTGTGAAGAATGCAACTTAGTGCTTAATTGGGAAAAATGGCACTTTATGGTACAAGAAGTTTTTTGAGGCATGCCGGGTTCTATAAAAGATTCATCAAGGATTTCTCCAAGATCTCTAGATCCCTCTATTGACTACGGGCCAAAGATGTCAAGTTTGTATGGACTAACAAATGCAAGGATACTTTTAACGTATTGAAAAAGTTGCTCACATCTACACCAATAATGATGGCACCTGATTGGAGCCTTCCATTCTAACTCAAGTGTGACGCCAGTGACTTTGCCTTGGGAGATGTTTTTGGCCAAAGAATCAATAAGGTACCTTATGCTATATATTATGCTTCTAAAACTTTAAACGATGCTCAACTAACTTATTCTACTTGTGAGAAAGAATTGTTAGCTGTCATATTTGCTTCGGAGAAGTTTAGGTCATACTTGATTGGTTCTAAAGTTATTGTATTCATTGACCATGCTGCTTCGAGATATTTGTTTGCCAAAAAAGATACAAAGCCAAGATTGATCAGATGGGTACTACTATTACAAGAATTTGATCTTGAGATTAGGGACAAAGAAAGCTATGAGAATGTGACTGCGAATCATCTATCCAGGTTACTTCAGGATGAAGAAGGAAACGAGCTTCCCTTGAGTGAAAACTTTACAGATGAGCAGTTATTTACAATAGATGTCCAACTTCCATGGTATGCAGATATTGTTAATTATATAACTGCTAAGGTATTTCCTCCAAGTATGTCTAGTTAGGAAAGGAAGCGGTTGATGTCTATGTCTAGACATTACCATTGGGATGAACCGTATCTTTTCAAATTCTGCCCTGACCAAATCATTCGAAGGTGCGTTCCAAAGGAGGAGCACACGAGCATCTTAAAACATTCTCGTCATCTTGCCTATGGAGGGCACTTTGAAGCCAAGAGAACCACACTTTAGGTATTACAATCTAGTTTCTATTGACCTAATGTGTTTAAAGATGCTTTTTGGTTTTGTAGTTCTTGTGATAGATGCCAGAGGATAGGCAACATCTCATCCAGAAATCAGATGCTAGTGGAAAAATTCAAGTGGTAGAGCTCTTTGATGTGTGTGGTATTGACTTCATGGGTCCATTTCCTAACTCATTTGATTATTTATATATTCTTGTGGGTGTGGATTATGTATCTAAATGGGTTGAGGTTGTTCCCTAAAAAACTAATGATCACAAAGTTGTTGTGAAGTTCTTGCAAGATAACATTTTTACTAGGTTTGGGACTCCAAGGGCAATAATTAGTGATGGAGGTAGCCAATTCAATAACCAGCCTTTTGCTTCTTTGATGACAAAATATGGGATCACTCATCAGGTTGGCACTCCATATCATCCTCAAACCAGTGGTCAAGTAGAGACAAGAAACAGAGAGATCAAAAGCATCCTAGAAAGGATAGTGAATACTAGCAGGAAAGATTGGTCTCTACGCTTGAATGATGCATTGTGAGCATATAGGACTGCATACAAAACCCCTATTGGCATGTCCCCAAATCGGTTGGTCTTTGGGAAAGTGTGTCACCAACCAGTGGAGTTGGAGCATAGAGCCTACTGGGCCACCAAGAAATTCAACTTTGATATGAAACAAGCAGGTGACAAGAGAAAGCCACAGCTGAATGAACTTGAGGTGTTGAGGTGTGATGCATATGAGAATGTCAAGCTATACAAGGAAAGAAGCAAGGCATATCATGATAAGCAGCTTGTCAGGAAGGAGTTCCATGTGGGATAGAAGGTGTTGATCTATACTTCGAAATTAAGACTCTTCCCTGGTAAGCTCAAGTCTAGACGGTTTGGTCCTTATGTTGTCACCAACGTGTTCCCACATGCAGCTTCGGAGGTTTATAGCCTAGAAAAGAATCAGACATTCAAGGTGAATGGACATAGAGCGAAGCCATACATTGAAATGAACTTTGTACCAAGAGATGAAGATTTGGTACTCCAATCTGTCCAATATGCAGCATTACCAAGATCGTTTGAGCCACATTTAGTGAAATTCAAGTGCATCCCCCCATAACATTAGCACTGAAGCTACTGCCAAAAGTGCTCGAGTAGTCCAAGAGCTCAGGCGCATCTACTTAGATAGGTGGTACTGAGGCCTCTTTTGTTTTTTAGGGACAAGTGTTGTTGCATTCAACTTTGGGGGTATGCTATGAGCCATACCTATGCCAGCCAGTTTTTCCATCTCTCGGGTAAGATCTTTTCATGTTATTCACACATTGGGGACAATGTATAATTTAAGTTTGGTGGTATAGGAGATATTTACACACAATTTGTCCCTTTTTTTTTTTTTTGAAAAAAATGCCTGTTCATGTTTGTCTTAAAATTTTGGGTGATCTAAAAAAAATAAAAAAATTGTGATTTGATTTTCATTGGTGATCTTAAAATTTTGAACACATGATCTGATGATAGAGTTCTTAAGTTTGGTTACTTACTTTAGGCATTTGAGAATTCACCTATTTGGTCTGATTTGACATAAGCACATTAGCATATAATTTGTGGGATATGAGATGAGAGTCTCATGTGTATGTTTGAATGTCTTGGTTGAAGCTGGGAGACTTGTTGGATGGATAATTTGGCATATAATATTAAAAATAAATGATCATTGTAAGATTTTCACTAAGTAACTGGACTTCTTGCCTCATTAAGCAATGAGTGTTCACGTCAAAATGTGAGAATTTTGATTTGGTTAAATTCATGGCTAGTTTAGTTTCGTAAACTATAGTTATTCATTCTGATTGGAATCCTTGTGTACTTTGAGATATTGAGACATTGCACATCGAAAATAATTGGAAGCTTCATATTTATGTGCTACTTCACTTTACACTGTTTCTAACTAGTGATGCCTTAGCCTATCTTTTGAAAGTGATTAGACTTTATGATTCCAATTCATTGTGAAGATGAATTTTATTTTTTTAAGCTTGCTAATGAATGAAAATCATGGTTTAGAGGGATACTTCCATTTTTTATGACATGAACTGTGCATAATGTTCGTGGGTAACATTGCCGTTAAACCCTCACAAGACTTCACTCGTCTTACTAGGGATGCCGAGGGGTTTAAAAGGCTTGCGACATACGCTAAATGCAATCGTACATCTCACGAAAGAAGGATTTATCTTTTTGTTTTTCCATGTTTTAGGGTGTGATAAGTGCTAAAATATACATATTTTAGCACCTTAATTTACATTTGTTAATTTTTTAGTCTTGCTATTATGTGCTGTTTTACGTCCTTTGTGTGTTTTCTGTATTTTTATTGGTTTTTGTAGAAAAGAGAGCATCTCTGGCAAGTTCAAGCATAAAAGACAAAATCGGAAAAAAGCAGGAAATTTTAGATCAAGCATAAGCATCCAAGCGCAATGTGATCGTGCACACTACACCTAGGCTCGAGCGCCTGGATGCTTATGCTTGATCCAAAATTTCCTAGAGCGAGCACAGTTGCACTTTCGTGCACAAGAAGCTGGCTCAAGCGCATCAGCACCGAGTGCCCAACACCAGAAGATCGATCGCACAACTGTGATCGAGCACACCAACATTGCGATCAAGCACACTGGTGCGCTGGAGAATAGTGTGGCGGATGACCTTATTTTGGAAAGACCTTTAGGTTAAAATGTATGATTTCTTGGGTTTTTAGAGGCTTCTAGGGTTCCCCTAATCCCTATAAATAGGCCTCTAAACATAGAAGAAAAGGGGAGAAGCTTTGGCGAGAAGAATTGGCGGCACTTCAAGGAAGCGTTTTTCGGGTTTATTCTTTTCCTTGTTATCTTATTAAGAGGATGATTAGCATCCAAAATTATGTGTAACTAAATACTTTAGTAGGGCTAAATTGATGCCCTAATCATGTCTCTTTAATATTTCAATATTGACTCCTTTGCTACAATCATATTCTGATGCTGAATTTCATTATTCCTTGCTTTATTGAATTTCTCGTATGAATGTGCTTGGCCAACATATGCATGTGGTATGGAAATCGACAAACACATGGAGCCTAGGGCATGGGTGTATACTCCCGGTTCCCCATGTGGCTTACCCCAAGAACCCGCAAAGATATCTTTTGTCACTCGATTAAGCCAGGACTTGATCATCCAAATTGACTTAAATAACTAATCCAAACCATATGCATATGTTGGCCAAGCACATTCATATGAGGAATTCAATTAAGCAGGAAATAATCATGTTAAGCATCACAATATGATTATCACAAAGGCGCCAATATTGAAATATCAAAGAGACATGATTAGGGCTTCAATCTAGCCCTACTAAAGTATTTAGTTACACATGACTTTGATGCTAATCATCTTCATAAAATAAAAGGAAAAAAATAAACCCAAAAAATGCTTCCTTTAAGAGCTGTCAATCCTTCTCTTAGAGCTTTCTCTCGAAAATTGTGTATCTTTTCCTATGTTTACAGGCCTATTTATAGTAGTTAGGGGAAACCTAGAAACACCTAGAAACCCTAGAAATTGTAAAATTAACCTAAAGGCTCTTTCAAAAATAAGGCCAGCAGCCACACTGTTCTCTGGCACACGGGTGCGCTTGATCGTAGTGTTGGTGCGCTCGAGCTTAGGTCTCCTTCGCTTGATTGCATGCTCCAACTTCCCAAATTACACTTAAAGTCCAAAATATCCAGGAATGCCTCATTTTCTTCCATGACCTATAAAAACACAGAAAACACAAAAAATGAGTAAAATTACACAAACTAACACAACAAAGGAATTAACAAATATAAATTTAGGGGCTAAAATATAGATATTTTAGCACTTATCACACCCCCAAACTTAAATATTGCTAGTCCCTTAGCAATACTAAACTAAAAACAAAATGAAAAACAGAGAACACAAAGATAAATCCATCTTTCGTGGAATGTACGATTGCATTTTGCGTATGCAACAAGCCTTTTAAACTCCTAGGAATTCTCTAGAGGACGAGTGAAGTCTCGTGAAGGTTTTTCAGGAATGTTACCCATAAACATTACGCAATGTTCATGTTATCCAAAAATTTGAAGTATCACTCAAAACCATGATTTTCATTTATTAGCAAGTTTGAAAAGGTAAACTCTATCTTCTCAATGAAATGAAATTTTGCAGTTTAATCACTTACAAAAGGCAGGCTTAGGCATCACAAATTCGAAACAGTGTAAAATAAACTAGCACATAAAAATGAAGCTTCCAATTAATTCCAATGTACAATGTCTCAATATCTCAGAGTTCATTGAAATTCCCATCAGAATGAACAACAATGGCATAATTTTCTTTTTCTTCTTTTTTTTTTTTTTAATTTTTTCTATTTTTGGTCAGGCTATGTAATGTTTGATTCCCTTAAGCTTTCTAATTGACCCATGTAACGAGTGTTAAGTCAATGACTCTCAAACCAGGTGGTTTTAGAGCATTAGGTGTAAAGACACCCCTAAGGATTTACTAATTCGAGTCAAAAAGACTATGAAACCGAACTAGCCATGACATTAAAGAAATCAAAATTCTTCACCTTTTGACGTGAACACTTATTGCTTAATGAGGCAAGATGTCCAGTTAGTAAGTGAAAAGCTTATCAATGATTATTATTATTATTATTTATAATTATTTATAATTATTTATTTTATTATTATTATTTTATTATTATTATTATTATTATTATTATTATTATTATTATTTTAAGATTATGCCAAAGTGTCCTACCAACAGGCATCCCAACTTACTCAAGACATTGCAACATACACATCAGACTCTCACGTAACCCCATAAATTATGTGCTAATGTGCTTGTGTTAGATCAGATCAAACAGGTGAATTCTCAAATGCCTAAAGCAAGTAACCACACTTACAAATTCGATCATCAGATCATGTGTTCAAAATTTTAAGCTCGCTACTGAAATCAAATCACAATTCCTTTAAATCAATCAAACTTTTAAGACAAACATGAACATGCAAAGTTTTTTTTTTTTTTTTTTTGAAATCAAGTTAAGTGGGACAAAGTGTGTGTAAGTGCCTCCCAGACCACCAAACTTAAATTACACATTGTTCCCAATGTGTGTATAACATGAAAAGATCTTACTCGGGAGATGGGTGAAACTGCTTGGAATGGTATGGCTCGTAGCACACCCCCAAAATTGAACGCAAGCACACTTGTCCCTAAAAAACAAAAGACTCAAAGAAATAAAAGGGAAACAAAAAGATGCTAAAGATAAACACAAAAGTAAACTGAAAAACAAATAGAAGAATAAAAGGATAATTTGTAGGGTGCCTCCCATGAATGCTTAGTTTAACGTCTTCAGCCAGACTGTGGTCCTCCCCTCATTTCTACCCTAAAGAGGATGCCCTCGAAGGTGGTGGTAGTCGATCTAGAATGGACCGTAGCAATCCATCTTATGCCTATTATAACAATTCTCCTTGCTTCCGCAGTAGTTCTTCTTGTACCTTTAAACGTTGTTCAACCAAGAACTTGCCCTCCCGAGCTTCCCTTCTATGGTCAGCTAGCTCATACCAGAGGAATGAAAACTCATCACAAATGTACTGGTACTGTGATATGCCCATGGTGCGCTCCGCCTCCACTACTCTCTCTACCTCAGTTGCTGGTGCTTGAGGTACCCTTGGCATGTGTGATTGGCTTTGGCTCCACTGGATTTTGCCAAATTTTGGATGTTCTTTGACAGGTCCATCTGTTGAGGTGCCCCTAATGCCCTTTTGCATAAGAATATGAGTGAGTAAAAATGGGAAAGGTAACCCCCATTTATTTGTAGTGTTGGCTCCTGGTACATGCACCCCGTCTCAAAATTTATAAATCTGGCTCCAAATGAGCGCAGAAATGGAACACCAAAAACCTTTATGAAAGGCGTAAAGTGCTTGGAGGAACAGGTCTCGCATCTGAATTTTGTGTCCCAAGGGGAATGCATTGCGATGCAAAATAGAGTCCGCGAGCCAGAGTCTTGGAGGCA
>NC_081548.1:12335306-12353742 GCF_901000735.1 Corylus avellana | reverse complement strand
AGGCATATGTCCGGCCAAATGCATGCATCAAATTTTCCTTGAGGATGAAGCAAAGCCAACCAGGGATGCACAAAGAAGACTCAACCCACACATAAATGATGTAGTCAAGGCTGAGGTTTTAAAATTGTTACATGTTGTCATTATCTATCCCATCTCAGATAGCAAATGGGTAAGTCTGGTTCAAGTAGTGCTGAAAAAGAATGAGATCACAGTAGTGAAAAATGAAGAAGATGATCTGTTACCTACAATAATAACCACCGGGTGGAGGGTATGTATTGACTACCGAAGGCTAAACTAGGTGACCCAAAAAGATCAATTTCCTCTACCCTTCATTGATCATATGCTAGAAAGGTTTGCTGGCCATAGATATTACTACTTCCCGAATTGTTGCAGTGGCTACAACCAAATTGCAATAGCACCAGAGGATCAAGAAAAGACCACCTTCACATGTCCTTTTGGCACATTTGCTTACAGAAGGATGCCGTTTGGATTATGCAATGCACCAGCCACATTTCAAAGATGCATGATGAGCATTTTCTCGAACATGGGGGAGAAATTTATTGAGGTATTTATGGATGATTTTAGTGTTTTTGGCTCTAACTTTGCTGAATGCCTCAATCATCTGCAGATTGTCCTCAAGCGGTGTGAAGAATGCAACTTAGTGCTTAATTGGGAAAAATGGCACTTTATGGTACAAGAAGTTTTTTGAGGTATGCCGGGTTCTATAAAAGATTCATCAAGGATTTCTCCAAGATCTCTAGATCCCTCTATTGACTACGGGCCAAAGATGTCAAGTTTGTATGGACTAACAAATGCAAGGATACTTTTAACGTATTGAAAAAGTTGCTCACATCTACACCAATAATGATGGCACCTGATTGGAGCCTTCCATTCGAACTCAAGTGTGATGCCAGTGACTTTGCCTTGGGAGATGTTTTTGGCCAAAGAATCAATAAGGTACCTTATGCTATATATTATGCTTCTAAAACTTTAAACGATGCTCAACTAACTTATTCTACTTGTGAGAAAGAATTGTTAGCTGTCATATTTGCTTCGGAGAAGTTTAGGTCATACTTGATTGGTTCTAAAGTTATTGTATTCATTGACCATGCTGCTTCGAGATATTTGTTTGCCAAAAAAGATACAAAGCCAAGATTGATCAGATGGGTACTACTATTACAAGAATTTGATCTTGAGATTAGGGACAAAGAAAGCTGTGAGAATTTGATCTTTTCCTATGTTTACAGGCCTATTTATAGTAGTTAGGGGAAACCTAGAAACACCTAGAAACCCTAGAAATTGTAAAATTAACCTAAAGGCTCTTTCAAAAATAAGGCCAGCAGCCACACTGTTCTCTGGCACACGGGTGCGCTTGATCGTAGTGTTGGTGCGCTCGAGCTTAGGTCTCCTTCGCTTGATTGCATGCTCCAACTTCCCAAATTACACTTAAAGTGCAAAATATCCAGGAATGCCTCATTTTCTTCCATGACCTATAAAAACCCAGAAAACACAAAAAAATGAGTAAAATTACACAAACTAACACAACAAAGGAATTAACAAATATAAATTTAGGGGCTAAAATATAGATATTTTAGCACTTATCACACCCCCAAACTTAAATATTGCTAGTCCCTTAGCAATACTAAACTAAAAACAAAATGAAAAACAGAGAACACAAAGATAAATCCATCTTTCGTGGAATGTACGATTGCATTTTGCGTATGCAACAAGCCTTTTAAACTCCTAGGAATTCTCTAGAGGACGAGTGAAGTCTCGTGAAGGTTTTTCAGGAATGTTACCCATAAACATTACGCAATGTTCATGTTATCCAAAAATTTGAAGTATCACTCAAAACCATGATTTTCATTTATTAGCAAGTTTGAAAAGGTAAACTCTATCTTCTCAATGAAATGAAATTTTGCAGTTTAATCACTTACAAAAGGGAGGCTTAGGCATCACAAATTCGAAACAGTGTAAAATAAACTAGCACATAAAAATGAAGCTTCCAATTAATTCCAATGTACAATGTCTCAATATCTCAGAGTTCATTGAAATTCCCATCAGAATGAACAACAATGGCATAATTTTCTTTTTCTTCTTTTTTTTTTTTTTAATTTTTTCTATTTTTGGTCAGGCTATGTAATGTTTGATTCCCTTAAGCTTTCTAATTGACCCATGTAACGAGTGTTAAGTCAATGACTCTCAAACCAGGTGGTTTTAGAGCATTAGGTGTAAAGACACCCCTAAGGATTTACTAATTCGAGTCAAAAAGACTATGAAACCGAACTAGCCATGACATTAAAGAAATCAAAATTCTTCACCTTTTGACGTGAACACTTATTGCTTAATGAGGCAAGATGTCCAGTTAGTAAGTGAAAAGCTTATCAATGATTATTATTATTATTATTTATAATTATTTATAATTATTTATTTTATTATTATTTTTTTATTATTATTATTATTATTATTATTATTATTATTATTATTATTTTAAGATTATGCCAAAGTGTCCTACCAACAGGCATCCCAACTTACTCATGACATTGAAACATACACATCAGACTCTCACGTAACCCCATAAATTATGTGCTAATGTGCTTGTGTTAGATCAGATCAAACAGGTGAATTCTCAAATGCCTAAAGCAAGTAACCACACTTACAAATTCGATCATCAGATCATGTGTTCAAAATTTTAAGCTCGCTACTGAAATCAAATCACAATTCCTTTAAATCAATCAAACTTTTAAGACAAACATGAACATGCAAAGTTTTTTTTTTTTTTTTTTTGAAATCAAGTTAAGTGGGACAAAGTGTGTGTAAGTGCCTCCCAGACCACCAAACTTAAATTACACATTGTTCCCAATGTGTGTATAACATGAAAAGATCTTACTCGGGAGATGGGTGAAACTGCTTGGAATGGTATGGCTCGTAGCACACCCCCAAAATTGAACGCGAGCACACTTGTCCCTAAAAAACAAAAGACTCAAAGAAATAAAAGGGAAACAAAAAGATGCTAAAGATAAACACAAAAGTAAACTGAAAAACAAATAGAAGAATAAAAGGATAATTTGTAGGGTGCCTCCCATGAATGCTTAGTTTAACGTCTTCAGCCAAACTGTGGTCCTCCCCTCATTTCTACCCTAAAGAGGATGCCCTCGAAGGTGGTGGTAGTCGATCTAGAATGGACCGTAGCAATCCATCTTATGCCTATTATAACAATTCTCCTTGCTTCCGCAGTAGTTCTTCTTGTGCCTTTAAACGTTGTTCAACCAAGAACTTGTCCTCCCGAGCTTCCCTTCTATGGTCAGCTAGCTCATACCAGAGGAATGAAAACTCATCACAAATGTACTGGTACTGTGATATGCCCATGGTGCGCTCCGCCTCCACTACTCTCTCTACCTCAGTTGCTGGTGCTTGAGGTACCCTTGGCATGTGTGATTGGCTTTGGCTCCACTGGATTTTGCCAAATTTTGGATGTTCTTTGACAGGTCCATCTGTTGAGGTGCCCTTAATGCCCTTTTGCATAAGAATATGAGTGAGTAAAAATGGGAAAGGTAACCCCCATTTATTTGTAGTGTTGGATCCTGGTACATGCACCCCGTCTCAAAATTTATAAATCTGGCTCCAAATGAGCGCAGAAATGGAACACCAAAAACCTTTATGAAAGGCGTAAAGTGCTTGGAGGAACAGGTCTCGCATCTGAATTTTGTGTCCCAAGGGGAATGCATTGCGATGCAAAATAGAGTCCGCGAGCCAGAGTCTTGGAGGCATCTTGGCCGTGCTGCCAACATTGTTGTGCTTGTCCGCAAACTGCCCCCCACACATGTCCTCAATGATTTCCGCAATGTAGAACTTGGGAGTTACTCTTCAAACTGTGCATCTTCTGGAGGGTGATCATCATTGCACTTTAAAGCAATGGCTATGTTGGTGATGTGACCTCCATATCCTTGCCCTGTACTGATGTGGACATGACACCCAACTTGGTGCAGTCGTAAGAGAGGTGCTTATAGAACTGTGTGATGAGGCTTTTGTAGGCGGTGGAAGTAACGGGCTTGAACAATCTCTTCAACCCACGGTGCTTAAACTCTTCAACCGCCCATTGAGTAGCTTCAAAGTGCTTGAAGTCGTCTTCTATTGCAAATATTGTCTAAAAAAGAAGCTCCCTCTACTCAAATGTGGGTCGGGAGTCTATGGCTTGAGTTTCAGAAGATCGAGAAGACGAAACTTGAGCTCTAGGCATTGTTCAGATTGGTTTAGACCTGTAACCCATGGCGCTTAAACTCCGCAACAGGTAGCGTGCACTCCCAAAAGCAAGTGGTGTAAAACCAATATAAAAATGGCTTCAACCCCATGCAAAATAAATAAAACCAACACAAAAGATGAAGCACAATCCGTAGCTACAAATTGTGCTTGTCAAAATAGAGAAAAAAAAAATGGAGTAAAGGGAGAAAAACATAAGTACGGGGTAGGGAAGTACTGGGGAGATAGAAGGAAAAAGGGATGGAGGGAAAGGTTGGTGGAGTGTGCGGCGGTGTGCGGTGCAGAGGTGATCGGAGATGGAGGTTGGTTGCGCTATGGAGAAATAACAGGGGAAAGGGGGAAATAACCTAAAAATAGGTCACGTGTGCCTCTGTTCGAGTGCGATCGATTGCACTGTAAGGTGTGCTTGATTGCAGTCACCTAGAGGTGTGCGTGTGTGGTGGAAATGCACATGTTCACACTAGCAGAACTGAACTATACGTGTGTGGTGAGAATGCGCTCATTCGCAGAAACAGAATGCAACAATTTTTTTTTTATTTTTTTTATTTTTAGGTTTTTTCGAAATTGAACAACATTGTATCTAAGTAAAGAAAAACAGACAACGAAATATAAATAAAATAAAACACTAAACTTACTACGCAAAATAAAGAAAAACTAAAAATTCAAATTGACATAATTGAAAAGAAAATATAAGTTAAAAAGGATAGAGATTTTTTTTTTTACCATACTCAGTGGCCTCAGTACCACTGATCTGAACAGATGCGCTTGAGTCCTGGATTGCTCAAACGCTTTTGACAGTAGCTTCAGTGCTACTATCTTTGGGAGATGCACTTGAATTCCACCGAATGTGGCTCGAGTGCTCTTGGTGGTGTTGCATATTGAACAGACTGGAGTGCCAAATCCTCATCTCTTGGCACCAATTTCAATTCAAGGTATGACTTTACTTTGTGTCCATTCACCTTGAATGTCTAATTCTTTTCTAGACTATGAACCTCCAAAGCTCCATGAGGAAACACTTTGGTGACAACACAAGGACCAAACCATCTAGACTTAAGCTTACCAAGGAAGAGTCTTAACCTCGAATTATAGATCAACACGTTCTATCCCACATGAAACTCCTTCTTGACCAGCTGCTTATCATGATATGCCTTGGTTCTATCCTTGTAGAGCTTGGCGCACAAGCTCAAGACTGTGCTTGTCTGGACGTTCTTTAAAAGTACGCTCGATCGCACCTGCGATCGACCACACTGTCAAAATCTCTAGCTTTTCCCAAATTTGCTCTTTAAGCCCCGTAGTTTAGAAATGCTTTCTCTTTTTCCGAAAGCCTACAAAAACACAGAAAACACATAAAAGAAATAAAATGGCACAAACTAACAAAACTAAGGAATTAACAAATATAAGTTAAGGGGCTAAATACGTATATTTTAGCACTTATCACACCCCAAAACTTACATATTGCTAGTCCCTTAGCAATATGAAACTAAAAACAAAATGAAAAACATAAAACAAAAAGATAAATCCATCTTTTGTCGGATGCACGATTGTATTTAACGTATGCAACAAACCTTTTAAACCTCTAGGCATTCCCTAGAGGACGAGTGAAGTCTCGTGAGGGTTTTCCAAGAATGTGACCCACAAACACTATGCACAAGTCATGTTATCCAAAAATCTAAGTATCACTCAAAACCATGGTTTTCATTCATTGGCAAGCTTGAAAAGGTAAACTCTATCTTCATAATGAATTGGAATTTTTAAGTCTAATTACTTACAAAAGGCAGGCTAAGGCATCACAAATTTGAAATAGTGTAAAGTGAACTCACACAAAACTATGAAGCTTCCAAGTAATTCCAAGGTGCAATGCCTTAATATCTCAAAGTTCACTAAAATTTCCATCAGAATGAATAACTATGGCATAACTTTCTTTTTCTTTCTCTCCCGCTTTTTTTTTTTTTTTTTTTTTTTTCTTGGTCAGGTTGTGCAATGTTTGGTTCCCTTAAGCTCTCTAGTTGACCCATGTAACGAGTGTAATGTCAATGACTCCCAAACTAGGTGGTTTTAGGGCATTAGGTGTAAAGACACCCATAAGGACTTACTAACTCGAGTCAAAAAAGCTACGAAACAAAACTAAACATGACATTAACCAAATCAAAATTCTTCACCTTTTGACGTGAACACTCACTGTTTATTGAGGCAAGAGGTCCAGTTACTTAGTGAAAAGCTTATCAATGATCATTTGTTATTATTATTATTATTATTATATATATGCCAAAGTATCCATCTAATAAGTCATCAAGTTTTTACCCAAGACATAGAAACACACACATTAGACTTTCATGTTATACCCTACAAATTATGTGCTAATGTGCTTGTGTCAAATCAGATCAAATATGTGAATTCTTAAATGCCTAAAGCAAGTAACCAAACTGAAAAACTCTGTCATCGGATCATGTGTTCAAAATTTTAAGCTCACTAATGAAATCAAATCACAATTCTTTCAGATCAACCAAAATTTTAAGACAAACATGAACTTGCAATTTTTTATTTTTTATTTTTTCAAAAATTGGGAGCAACTGTGTGTAAATGAGTCTCCCATACCCCCAAACTTAAATTACACATTGTCCCCAATGTGTGTATAACACGGAAAGATCTTACCTTGAAGATGGCTGAAACTGGCTGGAATAGCATGGCTGGAAGCACACCCCCAAACTTGAATGCAAGCACACTTGTCCCTGAAAAACAAAACACTAAAATAACAATGGAAAAAATTAAAAATAATCAAAGAAATAAAAAGGATATGCTATGGGGTGCCTCCCATGAGTGCTAAGTTTAATGTCTTCAGCCAGACTGTTGTCCATCTCTTAAACTTGAAACACTAGTCTTTTCTTCTCTTGCACCAAAGAGAATGAATTTTTCCTATTACAGGGTGATTCCAAATGTCTGTAGATTGAGGTGGACCACTCTGAGTCTTCTCAAACAGTTTCTCATCCGGAAGGGAATCATGAACTAGAATAAAATAAGAAGAATACTCGAGGAGCTTTTCAATCTTGATGTCCTCAATTTGCTCATTTGGTAGCTCTAACAGACTTCTCTCCTGGACTTTTGGGACTTCGGGAATAAGAGCTAATGTTGAAGAAATCTCAGTGCTCTCTTCTTTTTCCCGATGTGGTTGTAATGGAACCTCAATTTTCTCCTCCTTCCATTCTTCCTCTTTACATTCAACCACTTCTTCCCTCCTCAATGTGATAGCTTGCTCATCATAGTAGGTGCACTATTCCTTCATGTATTGTCCATTGTAATTTGCCACCAATTGATCTTGGAGCCCTTCTTCTTTGAGGATCTCTGATATTTGCTTGAAGTGAACCTCTGTCTTGGCCATGGTGGATTGCAGTAGTTGAATATGGGCCTTACTGTGGCTATGAAAAGCTGACATCATCTCTTTATAGGCAAATTGTACTTCTTCTAAAGCAGAACTTGCTTCTTCTAAGGTAGAACTTGCTTCTAACAACTTTTCTGAAATCTCAAGAAAATGTTGTTCTTCATGATATTGTGGAGACCAATTGATGGGACATGGTTCCACTTCATGATAGTGTTGAGACCAATTGATGGGAGATGACTGCTCTTCATGATAGCAAATACTCTCTTCCTTCATATAATGTCCATGAGGAATGGTCACCTCCTGACTTTGGTACTCTTCTTCTTCTTCTTTGAGGATATCGGCTACTTGTTTGGGGTGGGCTTTCGTCATCTCAAATAACTACCGTGTACTATTGGTCAACACATTCATTATATCTACAACTCTTTAGAAACCTCAGGCGGAGGTAGTTCAGCCTAATATTTCTGTTGTGGAGCTAATTGAGAGGAATATGAATGATCATAGAATTGCGGATATGATTGACGATGAAGTTCATGAAATTGTGGAGCATTATTTCTAAGAGCTTGAGCTTGCCGCGAGAAATTAGACTATTGGCTCCATGTTGGGTTATCGGAATCAAAATAGCTGTCGTTCCCCGGTCTAGAGAATGATGTGCTCATATGCCCATAAGAATAGTTAGAAAATTATCTTGTTGACGGACAATCTCTAACATGGTGATAAGGTTTATGACAATATGAACATGGTCCATGGGGTGTCGGAATGTTTCCCCACATGTGTGAAAATAAAAATAAAATAACAAAAATAAGTTAAAATCAAAAGGAAAATAAAAAACAGACTTAAAAATAAGGACTTACAAAGATGCAGACTCGAATGACCCTACATGAAAAAGAAAAAGAAATCAAATCTATAATTATAACAGTTTCTGAGCTGCTGTCTGGATGTGCGATCAATCGAACCGTAAGGTGCGCTTGATCATACTGATGCGCTCGATCACCCTGGAATGGGCGCTTGAGCACACCTCTGGAGGCAGAACAGGAACTGCGGAAAAACTAGAAAAACAGTAGAAAAAAAAATTAAAACAAAATAAAACAAACTGGCAACGATGCCAAAAACTTGTTGTGCCAAATACTACCTAAATTAATAGATAATAATTGGTACGTTTTACTAGCAAGTGCACGAGATCAAAACGATAGTATAGGGTGCAAGTACGAGATCATTCCCATGAGGATTGTTGATTTTGTTTAGAATAGTTTTTAAAATATCAAGATTGTCACTAAATTGATGTTATGAAAATAAATAAAGATAAATGAAAAGGTGGGGCTTTGATATCCACCACTAATCATGCTCAATAATATAAAAATATGCCAATCTTCCAATCATATTATAAATACTTAAAGTTTGCCAACCTAAGGGCATGGGTGTATACTCCTTAAGCTATAGATTTCTTTAAGCAACGAATTAGGCATGGGTGCATACTCTAACTCTTTTCTTTCTTAAAGGATTTAGCATGGT
This sequence comes from Corylus avellana, assembly GCF_901000735.1. Taxonomy (NCBI): domain Eukaryota; kingdom Viridiplantae; phylum Streptophyta; class Magnoliopsida; order Fagales; family Betulaceae; genus Corylus; species Corylus avellana. The sequence continues at coordinate 12,344,597 of NC_081548.1, read as the reverse complement.
TGTAGACTAAGTTGTTTTTTAAGATAGCATATATCTATGAAAATCGACAAACACATGGACCCTAGGGCATTGGTGTATACTCCCGGTTTTCCATGTTGATTAACCCAAGAACCCGTAAGAAAATTCTTTTGTCACTCTATTAAGCCCATGACTCGATCATGCAAATTGACTTAATTAACTAATCCATGCCACGTGCAAATAATGGCCAATCACACACATATGAGGAATTCAATAAAACATGAATTAATCAAGTTTAACATCACAATATGATTATCACAAAGGCACCAATATTGAAATATTAACTAAACATAATTAGGGCTTCAATTTAGTGCTAATAAAGTAATTAGCTACACATTATTATAACAAAGCTAAAAGAAAAGGGAAAGAAAGAACCGAAAGTAACTCCTTGAAGTAGCCTCCAAATTCTTCTCCTTGAAATTCTGTCCGGAATTGTGAGGCTTAGAGGTCTATTTATAGGCATAGAGAAGTCCTAGAAACCCTAGTAAACCTAGAAAATTCGTAGGGTTTAATCCAATTACAAGTGGGATTTGGAAAACCCTAATATGGAAGTGAAAATGAGTCTTGCGCCGCTGATTCTTTTCTCCAGCGCATGGGTGCGCTCGATCGCGGCCCGTGTGCACTCGAATGCACCAATGTGATCGAGTCTCCTCTTGTGTGCACGAGCGCAAGACTGTGCTCGTCTGGACGTTCTTTGGAAGTGCGCTCGATCACAGGTCCCCTACAATTGATCACACTCTCAGAACCTCTAGTTTTTCCCAAATTTTCTCTTGAAGCTCCATACTTTCAGAAATGCTTTCTTTTCTTCCAAAAGCCTACAAAAACACAGAAAACACATAAAATAAATATAATAGCACAAACTAACAAAACTAAGGAATTAACAAATATAAGTTAAGGGGCTAAAATACATATATTATAGCACTTATCAAGTACCCATCTTATTAATGTAGGCTTTGCATCCTTTTTAGCAAACAAATACCTCAAAGCAGCATGGTTAGTGAATACAATAACCTTAGAAAGAACCTTGTACGACCTAAATTTCTTCAAAGCAAATATGACAGCTAACAATTCTTTCTCAGTAGTAGAATAATTTAGCTGAGCATCATTCAAAGTTCTAGAAGCATAGTCTATAGCATGAGGTACCTTGTTGATTCTTTGACCTAAAACAGCTCCAAAGGCAAAGTCACGAGCATCGCACATGAGCTCTAATAGAAGACTCTAATCAGGTGCCACCATTATTGGTGTAGATGTCAGCAGTTTTTTCAATATGTTGAAAGCATCCATGCATTCTTCAGTCCATTCAAACTTGACATCCTTGGCCAGTAGTTCATAGAGAGGTCTAAAGATTTTTGAGAAATCTTTGATAAAACTTCTTTCACCCTTGGCCATCATAGGAAGAGGGATTTTGGAGATGATATCATTCTTGGCCTTATCCACCCCAATACCCTTGCTGGAAATAACAAGACCCAGTACAATGTCTTGTTGTACCATGAAGTGGCACATTTCCCAATTGAGCACTAAGTTGCATTCTTCACACCTCTTGAGGACAATCTGCAGATAATTGAGACATTCATCAAAGTTAGAGCCAAAAACACTAAAATCATCCATAAATACCTCAATGAATTTCTCCACCATGTTCGAGAAAAAGCTCATGATGCATCTTTGAAAGGTGGCCGGTGCATTGCATAACCCAAAAGGCATCTTTCTATAAGCAAATGTGCCAAAAGGACATGTGAAGGTGGTCTTTTCTTAATGCTCTGGCGCAATTGCAATTTGATTGTAGCGACTATACCCATCCAGAAAGTAGTAGAATCTATGGATGGCTAACCTTTCTAGCATCTGATCAATGAATGGCAAGGGAAAGTGATCTTTTCGAGTAACCTTTTTTATCCTTTGGTAGTCAATACATACCCTCCAACCAGTGGTTACTCTTGTAGGTACCAGCTCATCTTCTTCGTTCTTCACCACTATGATCCCACTCTTCTTTGGCACTACCTAAACCGGACTTACCCATTTGCTGTCTAAGATGGGATAGATGATGCCAACTCATGAGTGCCAAATATTGCATATTTGAACCCCTTAATTTACATTAGTTAATCCTTTAGCTGTGTCGTTATCTAATGCTTTGGTTTAGTTTTGTGTTTTTAGTGTTTTATAGGTTGTTGAAGAGAAAATGTAGCTTTAAAGGGGAAATTGCTAAGTTTAGACGGAAGCTGGAAAAAGAGCATCTGAAGGTAGGATCGAGCCCACCATCTAGCGCTCGAATGCATGTGTGCTCGATCCCAGGTGGGCTGCGCTTGAGCGCACCCATGCCCATCAGCAATACCAGCGCACAAGCGCTGCACCGCAAGAGCAACACTTGCACGAGTGCAATCGATCGCACTGGCCATGCGATCGAGGGCACTCGAGCAGATAGAATGTAGTAAAGACTCATTTTCCAAGCCAAATTGGATTTTCAGTCTTATTTTGGGACTAGGATTACTATGGCTTCTAGAACTCTCCTAAGCCTATAAATAGACCTCTATGCATTCAAGAAAAAAGAGACAAGTCCAGAGAACAAAAATCCCCAGCTTTTCTCTTTAGTTTAGTTTTTCTTTAGGTTTAGGTTTAGGTTTACGTCTAGGTTTTATTTTTATGTGGAGCAAAATTTCCAACTAAGGTTGGGGAGGAAGCCTCACCGATGAAGAGCAACATTGCTTTTCATGTAAGTCTTTATTTATTCGATTTTATTGGGTTTAATATTTCAATAGTTTTATTTCTTTTCAATTTGAGTGAATGATTCTTAGATATCTTTTGTGATTCAAGGATACACTTGATGATTTGAGATAATTCAATACAATTGATTGCTTGATTTTGTTTGTTTAAAAATTGGATATCTCTTGTGATTTGTTCTACGAATACATTAGGTGTTTCAATTAAAATTGGTTATCTTTTGTGATTTACGGATACATATGATGATTTAATTGATATTGGATTCCTTTTGTGATTTGTGCAATGAATGGATACATGGGATGGTTTTGATTAACTGTTGAAGCATATTAAAACATATATAAGATTTTAATTGTGAAAACTTCGGATTAATATTGATGAACATGGAGTATATTGTTATGATTCGGTGAGTGTGAATTCCCAAACCTTAGTCTTTATCTTTTGTTTTATTTTATTTAGTTTATATTTTATCTTTTAATTTTCAAAATAAAAAATTCAAATCCTCTTTTAGAACTAGGATAGGATAAAATTAGTTTAGATATAAGTTGTTCTTTCAAAAACACAATTCCCTATGGGTTCGTGGAAAGCGCTAAAATATATGTATTTTAGCCCCTTAATTTATATTTGTTAATTCCTTAGTTTTGTTAGTTTGTGCAATTTTATTTACTTTTTTGTATTTTCTTTGTTTTAAAGGTTTTTGAAAGAAAATGAAGCACTTCTAGAAAGTTTGAGCATAAAAGACAAAATTGGGAAAAGCTAGAGGTTCTGACAGTGCGATCGATCGCACTAGACCAGCAATCGAGTGCCCAAAGCCAAGGAGTGAGCGCAAGGCGGGCACTCACACGCACAAGTCAGCTGCGACCAGAATTCCCTTTCATTCCATATTAGGATTTTTCAAATCCCACTTCTAATAGGACTAAACCTTACGAATTTTCTAACTTTACTAGGGGTTCTAGGATTTCTCTAGGCCTATAAATAAACCATTAAGCCTTTAGAATAGACATACAATCTCTAGGAGAAGAATTTGCGACTCTTCAAGAAGCATTTTTCCAGGTTTATTCTTTTCCTTTCTATTTTATTTATGAAGATGTTTAACATCAAACTCATGTGTAACTAAACTCTTTAGTAGGGCTAGATTGAAGCCCTAATCATGTCTCTTTAATATTTCAATATTTGCGCCTTTGTGATAATCATATTGTGATGCTTAACTTGATTATTTCCTACTTTATTGAATTCCTCATATGAATGTGTGTGGCCAACATATGCATGTGGTATGGGATTAGTTATTTAAGTCAATTTGGATAATCAAGTCTTGGGCTTAATAGAGTAACAAAATATATCTTTATGGATTCTTGGGGTAATCAACATAGGCAACCTGGAGTATACACCCATGCCCTATGCCTCATGTGTTTGTCGATTTCCATTGAATTTATGCTTTCTTAAGGAACAACTTAGTATACACCCATGCCAAATCCTTTGAGAAAGAAAAGAATTAGAGTATACACCCATGCCTAATTCGTTGCTTAGGGAGATCAATAGCTTAAGGAGTACATACCCATGCCCTTAGGTTGGGAAATATTAAGTAATCTCGATATGATTAGAACATTGGCATATTGTTATATTATTTGAGTATGATTAGTGTTGAATATCAAAGCCCTACCTTTTATCCTTATTGAATCAAAAATCAATCTTTTCTCTTATTTTAATAGTGGAATTAATTTTAATCAAAATTTACCAATCCTCATGAGAATGATCTCGTACTTGCACCCTATACTACTGTTTTGATCTGGTGTACTTGCGAGTTAAAACGTAGCAAATACTATCTATTAATTTAGGTAGTACTTATCACAACAATTTTTTGGCGCCGTTGCGGGGGATTGCGTTAAATTCTGTTTAGAATTATTTCCCTTTAGTTTTGTTATTTTTAAATTTTTAGTTTTAAATCCGTTCTATTTTTATCAAAATCTAAATCTTTTGCTTTTTGTTTTAAGTTATGTTTCAGTTCTGCGGACAGCTTGCAATCGAGCGCATACCAGTAGCGATTGAGCCCAATTCTAGGAGTGATCAAGACAGTAGCACTGAAGCTGCTGTAAGTGCAGAAACTGATCTTTTTCATGCAAGGGCTTTGATCTAAAAACCCAACCCTCGTTCCAATCGATCCAGAAATTGAGCGAACCATTGGACAAAGGCCTAGAGACAACTTCGACACAGAAGAACAGTTCAAGGTTGAAGAAGAACTTTAAGTTGAGGAACCAATGGTCGGATATCTTATGAACCAACCACCACCAGTGAGGCGACCTATGAAGCATGCCTTCATTCCACAAAACCTTGACCAGCCATCGTGCATTGCCTACCAACCAGAAGTACAGGGCACCTTCAATTTGACCCCTCACATACTCAAAACTTTGATTCACTTTAGAGGCATACCTAATGATGATCCACACTTGCACCTTAGGGAGTTCTTTGACCTCAGCAATACTTAGAACATTCAAGGTGTAACTCCAAAGGGAATCAGGTTAATCCTCTTTCCTTTTTCTTTAAAAGATAATGCTAAGTTATGGTTAAATTCCTTGCCTGCAAATTCCATTCATACTTGGGAAGAGTTAGCCACTCAATTCCTTAAGAAGTTTTTCCCACCTCAAAAGACAAGGCAACTTAGAAAGGAGATTCAAACATTTCAACAAGGAGATGGAGAGTGCGGCTGGTCCGGATGCTCCCTAGAACTGCGCTCAATCGTAAGTTGGTGCGCTCGATCGCACTCTGCTGACGTTCGATTGCAATCACAGAATTCTAATCCGCAACTTGAAACAGAAAAGAGAAAAAAAAATTAAGAATCAACTGAAAATATTTTTGATAAAAAAATAAAAAATAAAATTGAAAATTGAAAATTAAAATAACAAAACTAAAGGAAAATAATTTTAAACAAAATTCGCTACAATCCCTGACAACGGCGCCAAAAACTTGTTGTTCACAATTACCTACCTAAATTAATAGGCAAATAATTGGATGTTTTACCCGCAAGTGCACGAGGTCAACATAGTAGTATAGTATGCAAATACGGGGTCATTCCCACAATGATTGCTAAATCTTGTCTAAAATCAATTCCCAAAGCAAAATAAAACAAGAGATTGGATTTAAGTTGATAATGATAAAAGGTAGGGCTTTAATATCCACCGCTAATTATATTTAGCTAATATATCAATATGCCAATGTTTTGATCACGTTATGAATATCTAACGTTTGTTAACCTAAGAGCATTGGTGTATACTCCTTAAGCTATTGATTTCCCTATGCAACGAATTAGGCATGGGTGTCTACTCTAATTATTTTCTTTCTTAAAGGATTTAGCATGGGTGTCTACTAAGTGTTCTTTAAGAAAGCATAAAACTGTGGAAATCGACAAACACATGAGGCCTAGGGCATGGGTGTCTACTCCCGGTTCCCCATGTTAATTATCCCAAGAACCCGGTGTGGATTTCTTTTGTTACTTATGTTAAACCCAAGACTCGGTCATCCAAATTGATTTAACTAACTAGTCCACACCACACGCACATGTTGATCAGGCACACACATATGAGGAATTCAAGAAATCAGGGATTAATCAATTTCGATATCACAACACAATCATCACAAGGGCACCAATATTGAATATCAACTAAATATAACTAGGGCTTCAATCTAGCCTTACTAATTAAATTAGTAACATATGAAGTTGATGTTAAACATCTTCATAAAATAAAATAAAAGAAATGAAAAGAATAAACCCGAAAGTTGAACTTGAGAGCTCCAATTCTTCTCCTCCCCAAGCCTCCTTTATTCTAAAGGCTTAAGGATCTATTTATAGGCTTTAGAAGTCCTTGACAAACTAGTAAACCTAGGAATTTTCGTAGGGTTTTAAACATATTACAATTGAGAGTTGGAAAACCCTAATATAGAAATACTAGCATTCTGGCCACAGCTTTTGATGTGTCTCCTGCGCATGGGTGCGCTTGATCGCAACCCGTGTGAGCTCGATCGCATGTCTGCGATTGATCCTGTGTGTGTAGCGCTCGATCGCAAATGGCCACTTCATGCTTTGTCTTCTCTGGTATTGCGCTGGATGGCAGGGAACCTGCGATCGATCGCAGAGTCAGGGGACTCCAACTTTTCCCAATTTCTCTCTTTGAGCTCAAATCTTCCAATTTTACTTCATTTTCTTCCAAAAGCCTACAAAAGTATGGAAAACTGAAAAAGGAATTAAAATTGCCTAATTAACTAAAACCAAAGGATTAAAACATGTAAGGTAAGGGCTGAAAATATGAATATTTTAGCACTCAACACTAGTGCCCTAAAACCACCTGGCTTGGGAGTCATTGGCCTAACACTTATTACATTGGTCAATTAGAAAGCTTAATGGAGTTAGACAATGCAAAGCATGTAAAAAAAAAAAATGCATATCTTGCCTTGGTTGTTGCATTTGTTAAAGATTTTTACTAATTTTATGAAACTATTCTTTAGTTTAAGTTGAAAGCTTCATGATTGTATGCTAATTACACTTTTCACTTTTTTAGAACATATGAGGTCTCAATTGTCCATTTATAAGTGAGTTAATTCTGGATTTCCTTTTGACTGTGATGATGATATTTGTCTTTTTAAGCTTGCTCATGAATAAGAACCATGGTTTATGTGAAACTTCTTTCTTGTTAACAACATAGTGCTACAATGTTTGTGTGTATCATTCCTGTTAAGCCCTCATGACACTTCACTCGTCCACTAGGGATGCCTAGGGGTTTAAAAGGCTTGTTGCATATGCTAAATGCAATCATCTCTCCCACGAAAGAGGATTTATATTTCTTGCTTTCATTATATTTTTGTCTTGTTTTGCTAAGGGACTAGCAAAATGTAAGTTTGGAGGTGTTTGATAAGTACCAAATATTGCATATTTGGATCCCTTTATTCACATGAATTAATCCTTTAGGTGTGTCGTTATTTAATGTTTTGTGTTAGTTTTGTGTTTTTAGTATTTCGAAGGTCGTTGAAGAAAAACTACAGCTTTAAAGGGAAAAATGCAAAGTTTGGAAGAAAGCATACTTTGAGAAGACCTAGATGATGTGGTTAAGTTTAACCCAATCAAGGAAAGCATTAAACTGAAATTTCTCGAATCGGAGTCAAAATCGGATTAGATTCAAAATCAGATTCTGTATATGTCTTAGTATTTTGACCATAACTTTTTGCTTAAATATCAGATTGAAATGATTGTAGTGGCATTGAAAAACTAACGAAAAATACGACAAGTCGTTGTGAAATAGGATTTTCTTAATTCGGATGGTTACTATGCCAAAATCTCCCCGCAATTAATGGACACAAATCTGGACAAATCCTGATCTGATTTCAAACTTCTATTTTGACTAGGAGACAGACCTCCGAATTATCTAGGTTTGCTATGGCTTCTAGGACTTTCCTAAGCCTATAAATAGACCTCTTTGCATTTAAGAAAAGATACACAATTCGAGAGACTAGTTTTGTGATACAATTTTGGAGACAGAATGTAATCCGTAGCTTTTCTTTTAGTTTAGTTCTTCTTTAGGTTTAGGGTTAGCTTTTAATTTCATAGTCATGTGGAGCTAAATTCTCGACTAAGGTTGGGGATGAAGCATCATCGATGAAGAACAACATTACTTTTATGTAAGTTTTTATTATTCCGATTTTATTGAGTTTACTATTTCAATTGTTTTATTTCTTTTCAATCGTGTTGAATGAATCTTGGATATCTTGTTATGATTCAACTTGTTATGATTCAAGGATACACTTGATGATTTAGGATAATTTCACATGATTGATTGCTTGGTTTTATATGGCTAAAAATTGTATATCCCTTGTGATTTGTTCTTCGGATACATCTGGTGTTTCAATTAAAATTTGATTCCTCTTGTGATTTGTGCAATGAATGGATACATGGGATGCTTTTGATTAATTCTCTAAAGCATAGTAAAACATACATAAGATTTAAATTGTGAGAACTTCGGATTAACATGATGAACATAAAGTATATTGTTATGATTTGGTGAGTGTGGATTCCGCATCCTTAGTGCCTTTATCTACAGATTTACTTAGTTTATTCGTTTTATGTTTAGTCTTTTAATTTTCAAAACCAAATTCAAAAACCTTTTTTTTTTGAACTAGGTTAGGATTTAATTAATTTAGATTTAAATTGCTCTTTTAAAAATACAATTCTCTGTGGGATCGACCTCGTACTTGCAATCCATTAACTACAATCAATTCGTGCACTTGCGAGTTAATATAAATTTGCGCAACAAATTCATCATGAACAACAACATTTATAGATTCCATGATTGCATCTGTGAATTTGTTGTAAACACGGTATGCTCTACTGGAAGATTAATACCCAAGAAAGATTCCTTCATCACTCTTGATGTCAAATTTACCAAGATTTTCTCTGCCACGGAGAATGAAGCACTTACTTCCAAAGACGTGGAAATATTTCATAATGGGTTTCTTGCCTTTCCATATCCCATAAAGAGTGTTCTTAGTACTGGGCCTTCGATAAACTATATTGATGATGTG
>NC_081548.1:12285420-12335206 GCF_901000735.1 Corylus avellana | reverse complement strand
GCTTGATCGCAACCCGTGTGAGCTCGATCGCATGTCTGCGATTGATCCTGTGTGTGTAGCGCTCGATCGCAAATGGCCACTTCATGCTTTGTCTTCTCTGGTATTGCGCTGGATGGCAGGGAACCTGCGATCGATCGCAGAGTCAGGGGACTCCAACTTTTCCCAATTTCTCTCTTTGAGCTCAAATCTTCCAATTTTACTTCATTTTCTTCCAAAAGCCTACAAAAGTATGGAAAACTGAAAAAGGAATTAAAATTGCCTAATTAACTAAAACCAAAGGATTAAAACATGTAAGGTAAGGGCTGAAAATATGAATATTTTAGCACTCAACACTAGTGCCCTAAAACCACCTGGCTTGGGAGTCATTGGCCTAACACTTATTACATTGGTCAATTAGAAAGCTTAATGGAGTTAGACAATGCAAAGCATGTAAAAAAAAAAAATGCATATCTTGCCTTGGTTGTTGCATTTGTTAAAGATTTTTACTAATTTTATGAAACTATTCTTTAGTTTAAGTTGAAAGCTTCATGATTGTATGCTAATTACACTTTTCACTTTTTTAGAACATATGAGGTCTCAATTGTCCATTTATAAGTGAGTTAATTCTGGATTTCCTTTTGACTGTGATGATGATATTTGTCTTTTTAAGCTTGCTCATGAATAAGAACCATGGTTTATGTGAAACTTCTTTCTTGTTAACAACATAGTGCTACAATGTTTGTGTGTATCATTCCTGTTAAGCCCTCATGACACTTCACTCGTCCACTAGGGATGCCTAGGGGTTTAAAAGGCTTGTTGCATATGCTAAATGCAATCATCTCTCCCACGAAAGAGGATTTATATTTCTTGCTTTCATTATATTTTTGTCTTGTTTTGCTAAGGGACTAGCAAAATGTAAGTTTGGAGGTGTTTGGTAAGTACCAAATATTGCATATTTGGATCCCTTTATTCACATGAATTAATCCTTTAGGTGTGTCGTTATTTAATGTTTTGTGTTAGTTTTGTGTTTTTAGTATTTCGAAGGTCGTTGAAGAAAAACTACAGCTTTAAAGGGAAAAATGCAAAGTTTGGAAGAAAGCATACTTTGAGAAGACCTAGATGATGTGGTTAAGTTTAACCCAATCAAGGAAAGCATTAAACTGAAATTTCTCGAATCGGAGTCAAAATCGGATTAGATTCAAAATCAGATTCTGTATATGTCTTAGTATTTTGACCATAACTTTTTGCTTAAATATCGGATTGAAATGATTGTAGTGGCATTGAAAAACTAACGAAAAATACGACAAGTCGTCGTGAAATAGGATTTTCTTAATTCGGATGGTTACTATGCCAAAATCTCCCCGCAATTAATGGACACAAATCTGGACAAATCCTGATCTGATTTCAAACTTCTATTTTGACTAGGAGACAGACCTCCGAATTATCTAGGTTTGCTATGGCTTCTAGGACTTTCCTAAGCCTATAAATAGACCTCTTTGCATTTAAGAAAAGATACACAATTCGAGAGACTAGTTTTGTGATACAATTTTGGAGACAGAATGTAATCCGTAGCTTTTCTTTTAGTTTAGTTCTTCTTTAGGTTTAGGGTTAGCTTTTAATTTCATAGTCATGTGGAGCTAAATTCTCGACTAAGGTTGGGGATGAAGCATCATCGATGAAGAACAACATTACTTTTATGTAAGTTTTTATTATTCCGATTTTATTGAGTTTACTATTTCAATTGTTTTATTTCTTTTCAATCGTGTTGAATGAATCTTGGATATCTTGTTATGATTCAAGGATACACTTGATGATTTAGGATAATTTCACATGATTGATTGCTTGGTTTTATATGGCTAAAAATTGTATATCCCTTGTGATTTGTTCTTCGGATACATCTGGTGTTTCAATTAAAATTTGATTCCTCTTGTGATTTGTGCAATGAATGGATACATGGGATGCTTTTGATTAATTCTCTAAAGCATAGTAAAACATACATAAGATTTAAATTGTGAGAACTTCGGATTAACATGATGAACATAAAGTATATTGTTATGATTTGGTGAGTGTGGATTCCGCATCCTTAGTGCCTTTATCTACAGATTTACTTAGTTTATTCGTTTTATGTTTAGTCTTTTAATTTTCAAAACCAAATTCAAAAACCTTTTTTTTTTGAACTAGGTTAGGATTTAATTAATTTAGATTTAAATTGCTCTTTTAAAAATACAATTCTCTGTGGGATCGACCTCGTACTTGCAATCCATTAACTACAATCAATTCGTGCACTTGCGAGTTAATATAAATTTGCGCAACAAATTCATCATGAACAACAACATTTATAGATTCCATGATTGCATCTGTGAATTTGTTGTAAACACGGTATGCTCTACTGGAAGATTAATACCCAAGAAAGATTCCTTCATCACTCTTGATGTCAAATTTACCAAGATTTTCTCTGCCACGGAGAATGAAGCACTTACTTCCAAAGACGTGGAAATATTTCATAATGGGTTTCTTGCCTTTCCATATCCCATAAAGAGTGTTCTTAGTACTGGGCCTTCGATAAACTATATTGATGATGTGACAGGTGATAAGTGCCAAATATTGCATATTTGGACCCCTTTATTTACATTAGTTAATCCTTTAGCTGTGTCGTTATTTAATGTTTTGTGTTAGTTTTGTGTTTTTAGTATTTTGTAGGTCGTTGAAGAAAAACTACAGCTTTAAAGGGAAAAATGCGAAGTTTGGAAGAAAGCATACTTTGAGAAGACCTAGATGATGTGGTTAAGTCTAACCAAATCCAAGAAAAGGTTAAATCAGATTAAAGTTCAGATTGGATAAGATTTCGGATCGGATTCAAATTCAGATTCTGCACACGTCTTAGTATTTTGACCATAACTCTCCGGTCAAATATCTGATTGAAGTGATTCAAACGGCATTAGAAAGCTAGCTCAAAATACTACAATTTGTTGTGAAATAGGATTTTCGTAATTCGGACGGTTTCTATGTCAAAATCGCCCCGCAATTAAGAGACACAAATTTGGACGAATCCTATTCCGATTTCAGACTTCTATTTTGACTGGGAGACAGACCTCCGAATTATCTAGGTTTACTTGGGCTTCTAGGACTTCCCTAAGCCTATAAATAGACTTCTTTGCATTCAAGAAAAGACACAATCCCAGAGAGCAAAATTCTTTTGTTTAGTTTTTCTTTAGGTTTAGGTTTAGGTTTAGATTTTATTTTTATGTGGAGCTAAATTCCCAACTAAGGTTGGGGATGAAGCCTCACCGATGAAGAACATCAATACTTTTATGTAAGTTTTTATTATTCTGATTTTATTGGGTTTTATATTTTAATTGTTTTACTTCTAATCAATTGTATGGAGTGATTCTTGGATATCTCTTGTGATTCAAGGATACATGTGATGATTTGAGATAATTTCATATGATTGATTGCTTGGCTTTTAACTCATAAAAATTGGATATCCCTTGTGATTTGTTCTACGGATACATCTGGTGTTTCAATTGAATTTGGATTCCTTTTGTGATTTGGTCAATGAATGGATACATTGGATGGTTTTGATTAATTCTTTGAAGCATAGTAAAACATATCTATGATTTAATTTGTGAGAACTTCGGATTAATATTAATGAACATAAAGTATGTTGTTATGATTTGGTGAGTGTGAATTCCCAAACCTTAGTACCTTTATCCTTAGATTTACTTATTTTATTTAGTTTATGTTTATCCTTTAATTTTCAAAACTCAAAAATCAAAACCCTTTTGGAACTAGATTAGGATTTAATTAGTTTAGATATAAATTGTTCTTTCAAAAATACAATTCTCTGTGGGATCGACCTCGCACTTGCAATCCATTAAACTACAATTGATTCGTGCACTTGCGAGTTAAATAAATTTGCACAACAAGTTTTTGGCGCCGTTGCCGGGGATTTGTTTATTTTTTGAAACCAATTTATTTCTAGATCCGTTTTATTCTTCTACTAGTTATAATTAGGATTTTATTTTTCTGCAATTTGTTTTGTTTTATTCGTGTTACTTAAAAAAAAAAAACAAAAGATTTTTCTTGTTGTTTTTTGTTTTGTTTGGCTTGTTTTACAGTTCTACCGCAGCACCTTCCGCACATCAGCGCGATCGAGCGCACTCATAGCAAAAGCAGCAGTTCCGTAAATCTTTGCCAAAAATTTATTTTTGGTCCTTTTTGTGAGTTTTTAAATTTTAGTTTTCATTTTTTTTTATTGTGTTAGCTGTTCTTTTAGTTTATTTTATTTTTTTTAAAAAAAAATTTGGTTAATGTTTTATGTGGGATATCTGGATGCTAAAAAGTGAGGAGAAGCATGAATTTTCATTTTAATGATTTTAATGCCTCTCCTAGTTGTAGGACACTAGCTCCTACCAACTACCCTCAAAATGTTTACCCACCTAAACCATGTTCATTTTGTTTCAATCCTTATCATGAGGAGAATAATTGTCCAGATCTGCGAGCTGAGCTCAACGACTTATGGGAGAAATTAGACCAAGTCAGAGCAGCTAGATCTAACTTTTCATATGAACAAATGAACACCGGTTTCTCCAGCCCGGGGTTTGATTCAAATTTCAATTGTTATAACCTGGACTGGAGCAACCGATTTGATTTCTCAGGATCAGCTCAGGCTACAGGAAATTATGCTCACCAATTTGATGAATTGCACCATTCAGAATATCCGCAGTTCGATTATCAAGCTCAACCTCCTGTTTATCAGTCTGCCACTCAAGTGCCACAGCCTGCACCACAGTCATTACTGGAAGACATGATGAAAGCACTCATGCAATCAATGGATAAGAACATACAAGATATGAAGAATGCTACCATAAACAATTCCCAAGCTGTACAGGAGCTGAGGAATTCCAACATGGCTAATGGCAGAGACATACAAGAACTTAAGCAGGCCATGACCAAGATAGAAGGACAGATCAGTTATCTAGTTGCTGACTTCAACAGAATAGAGGAAGAAGAGCTTCAAAGTCAGCTTATGGCTGAAAGGCACTACATGATTGATAAGGATGATTCCGAAAATTCTTATCATGAGCATGCCCAAGTCACCATCACACTACAGAGTGAGGAAATTGTGGATAGCAAAGAGGAGGAAGAGAAAAAGGAGCAAGTTGAGCACCTTGAGAATAATGAGCCCCCAATGGATCCTAATTTGCCCGGTGACATGGAAGTGAATACTGAAGCTCCTGCTTACATCATTGTCCCCCTTGAGGCACATCAGGAGCCATCTTATGTCAAGATATTCAAGGACTTGTGCACACAAGCACACAAATCTAAGAACCACTTTCCTAAGAAAATCTGTCGAAGCAAGCAATTCTACATAAGATGGCGAAATATCCTTCCAGAGGGGTATGAAGCTTTGAAGAAGAAGGGGTGGAAGGGATTGGTTGGACATCCGCATGATCGGGGAAAGCGCTGTAAAGTTTTCTCCTCCAATTTATTTTCTGCACTTCACTCCACAAATTCTTTCTTTCCTTTTTCATTATATTGCATTTCTTTTTATTTGTTTTTGTTTCTAACAGCAATTAATCTTTTGATGTTTTGTTTTTGTGAAAAAAAAAAATATTGCTGTTAGTTTTTGTTGACAAGTGTTTTGGTGTTTAAGTTTAGGGGACGCCCTAGCCTTGTTCACACTCAGATTTCCTTACTTCCCGTAATGTATTTCTATACTACACATTGAGGGCAATGTGTAATTGAAGTTTGGGGGTATGGAAAAACACTTTGTCTATTTATTTTTGTTCTTATTTGTTTATTTTTATTTGTCATTTTGTGTTAAAAACTTTGAACAAAAAAAAAATTGTGCTATGTTGTTGTCAAGTTTGAGTTAAACTGTAACTGTGATTTTCATTTCATTAGCTTGCTTAAAGAGTTGAACACATCATTATGTCATTTGAAGCCTGAGTCCCTTGACTTATTTTTGGGTAAAAGAGATTTCACTTGTTTTGATATAAATTTTCACGAGCACATTAGCATGTTTTCTGTGAGGTATGATGTATGAGCTTAGGCTTGTTCTCTTTGACATTTGTTAGATGACCTATTGATGAATAACCATTGGCTTGCAAGATATAAAAAAAATAAATAAATAAAAAAGAGAAGGAAAAAGAAAAGAAAGATCATGTTGAGTTTCTCACTGAGTAACCGGACCTCTTGCCTCATTAAGCATTGAGTGTTCGTGTCAAAAGGTGTGAAGTTCAGTGTTGATTTATGATATGGCTAGTCTGGCTTCGTAGCCTTTTTGACTTAAGTTAATAAGCCCTTAGGGATGTTCTACATCTAATGCCCTAAAGCCACTTGGCTTGGGAGTCATTGGCCTAACACTTGTTACATGAGTCAATTAGAAAGCTTAAGGAAGTTAGGCATTGTAGAGCCTGTAAAAAGAAAAAAAGAAAAAAAAAATACATATCTTGCCTTGGTTGTTTCATTTGATAGAGATTTTTACAAATTTTATGGAACTTGTCTTGAGTTTAAACTGAAAGCTTCATGATTATGTACTAATTACACTTTACACATTTCAGAACATATGAGGTCTCAATTGTCCATTTATGAGTGATTTGATTTTGGATTTCCTTTTGACTATTATGATGGTGTTTGTCTTTTTAAGTTTGCTCATGAATAAGAACCATGGTTTATGTGAAACTTCTTTCTTGTTAACAACATAGTGCACAATGTTTGTGGGTATCATTCTTGTTAAGCCCTCACGAGACTTCACTCGTCCACTAGGGATGCCTAGGGGTTTAAAAGGCTTGTTGCATATGCTAAATGCAATCGTCTCTCCCACGAAAGAGGATTTATGTTTCTTGCTTTCATTTTATTTTTTGTTTTGTTTTGCTAAGGGACTAGCAAAATGTAAGTTTGGGGGTGTTTGATAAGTGCCAAATATTGCATATTTGGACCCCTTTATTTACATTAGTTAATCCTTTAGCTGTGTCGTTATTTAATATTTTGTGTTAGTTTTGTGTTTTTAGTATTTTGTAGGTCATTGAAGAAAAACTACAGCTTTAAAGGGAAAAATGCGAAGTTTGGAAGAAAGCATACTTTGAGAAGACCTAGATGATGTGGTTAAGTCTAACCAAATCCAAGAAAAGGTTAAATCAGATTAAAGTTCAGATTGGATAAGATTTCGGATCGGATTCAAATTCAGATTCTGCACACGTCTTAGTATTTTGACCATAACTCTCCGGTCAAATATCTGATTGAAGTGATTCAAACGGCATTAGAAAGCTAGCTCAAAATACTACAATTTGTTGTGAAATAGGATTTTCGTAATTCGGACGGTTTCTATGTTAAAATCGCCCGGCAATTAAGAGACACAAATTTGGACGAATCCTATTCCGATTTCAGACTTCTATTTTGACTGGGAGACAGACCTCCGAATTATCTAGGTTTACTTGGGCTTCTAGGACTTCTCTAAGCCTATATATAGACTTCTTTGCATTCAAAAAAAGATAGACAATCCCAGAGAGCAAAATTCTTTTGTTTAGTTTTTCTTTAGGTTTAGGTTTAGGTTTAGATTTTATTTTTATGTGGAGCTAAATTCCCAACTAAGGTTGGGGATGAAGCCTCACCGATGAAGAATATCAATACTTTTATGTAAGTTTTTATTATTCTGATTTTATTGGGTTTTATGTTTTAATTGTTTTACTTCTAATCAATTGTATGAAGTGATTCTTGGATATCTCTTGTGATTCAAGGATACATGTGATGATTTGAGATAATTTCATATGATTGATTGCTTGGCTTTTAACTCATAAAAATTGGATATCCCTTGTGATTTGTTCTTCGGATACATCTGGTGTTTCAATTGAATTTGGATTCCTTTTGTGATTTGGTCAATGAATGGATACATTGGATGGTTTTGATTAATTCTTTGAAGCATAGTAAAACATATCTATGATTTAATTTGTGAGAACTTCGGATTAATATTGATGAACATAAAGTATGTTGTTATGATTTGGTGAGTGTGAATTTCCAAACCTTAGTACCTTTATCCTTAGATTTACTTATTTTATTTAGTTTATGTTTATCCTTTAATTTTCAAAACTCAAAAATCAAAACCCTTTTGGAACTAGATTAGGATTTAATTAGTTTAGATATAAATTGTTCTTTCAAAAATACAATTCTCTGTGGGATCGACCTCGCACTTGCAATCCATTAAACTACAATTGATTCGTGCACTCAAAAATTGTTGGTTTCTTTTAGCTTTCTAATTGACCCTTGTAGCGAGTGTTAAGTCAATGGCTCCTAAACCAGGTGGTTTTAGGGCATTAGGTGTAGAGACACCCCTAGGGACCTACTCACTCGAGTCAAAAAGGCTACAAAACCAACTAACCATGACATTGATCAAATCAACAATTTTCACCTTTTGACGTGAACACTCAATGCTTTGAGGCCAGAGGTCTAGTTACTCAGTGAAAAGCCATCAATGATCATTTTTTTCATCACTATATATGCCATAGTGTCATCTAATAAGTCATCCAATTTCATCCAAGATGCAGAAACACACATATCAGATCTCATGTCATACCTCACAAATTATGTGCTAATGTGCTTGTGTGAGATCAGATTGAACATGTGATTTTTCAACTGTCCTAAACAAGTAATCAAACTAACAAATTCACTCATCACATCTTGTGTTCAAAATTTTAAGCTCACTCATGAATTCAAGCCACAATTCTTTTAGATCAACTTAAAATTTTAGAGCAAACATGAACATGCATACATTTTTTTTTTTTTTTTAAACATAAACAAACAAGCAAACAAAACAAATAACTTGAAATTGGGACAAAGTGTGTGAACAATCATGTGTGCCCATACCCCCAAACTTAAACGACACATTGTCCCCAATATGTCTAAGTAAATGAAAGAATGTACCCGGGAGATGGTTGATATGATCTTGGAAAGCATGGCTCATAGCACACCCCCAAACTTGAAGTGAAGCACACTTGTCCCTACAAAATAAGAAAACACAAAAACAAGTAAAAAGGAACAAACTATAACTAAATAAAAATTGAACTAAAAACACATTAAACAAAAGAAAAGGATAAACTATGGGGTGCCTCCCATGAGCACTAAGTTTTACGTCTTCAGCCAGACGGTGGTCCCCTTTTAGTGCTGTCCCGAAGTAGATGCTCCAAATGGTGGTGGTGCATAGGGGGCAAATTGGAGTGCCAGATCTTCTTCTCTTGGTAGCAATTTCACTTCGAGACATGGCTTTACTCTGTGTCCATTAACCTGGAATATGCGATTGCTTTCTGGATTGCGAACCTCCAACGCTCCATGAGGGAAAATTTTTGTAATAATACAAGGTCCAAACCATCTTGACTTAAGCTTACCAGGGAAAAGTTTCAATCTTGAATTATAAATCAACACCTTTTGTCCTACATGAAACTCCTTCATGACTAGTTGTGGCTGCCTCCATCACTAATTATTGCTCGTGGTGTCCCAAATCTTGTGAAGATGTTGTCCTGCAAAAACTTCACAACCACTTTGTGATCATTAGTTTTTGAGGGGACAGCCTCGACCCATTTGGACACATAATCGACACCCACAAGGATATACAAATAACCATATGAATTAGGAAATGGACCCATGAAATCAATACCCCATACATTGAAGTGCTCCACCTCCTGAATATTTTGCGTCGGCATCTGATTTCAGGATGAGATGTTACCTTTCCTCTGGCATTTATCACAGGAGCTGTAAAACAAAAAGGCATCATTAAATACATTAGGCCAATAAAAACCAGATTGTAGTACCTTAAGTGCTGTTCTCTTAGCCCCAAAGTGTCATCTACAAGCAAACTGATGACAATGCTGTAGAATGCTCTAGTGCTCTTCTTCTGAGACACACTTTCTAATGATTTGATCAGGGCAAAATTTGAACAAATAGGGGTCATCCCAGTGGTATTGTCTAGATATAGACATCAACCTCTTCCTTTCTTGACTAGACATTCCTAGGGGAAAAACTTTGGCAGTTATATAATTCACAATGTCAGCATACCATGGAAGTTGGACCTCAACTGCAAATAATTGCTCATCTGGAAACCTTTCATTCAATGGAAGCTCATCTCCTTCTTCCTCATGAAGTAGTCTGGATAGGTGATTTGCAACCACATTCTCACTGCCCTTCTTATCTCTGATCTCAAGATCAAACTCTTGCAATAATAATACCCATATGACCAGTCTAGGCTTTGCATCCTTCTTAGCAAACAAATATCTCAAAGTAGCATGATCAGTGAATACAATGACCTTAAAGCCAATTAGGTATGATCTAAACTTCTCCAAAGCAAATATGACAGCTAATAATTCTTTCTCAGTGGTAGAATAATTTAGCTGAGCATCATTCAATGTCCTAGAAGCATAATATATGGCATGAGGTACCTTATTGATTCTTTGACCCAAGACAGCTCCCAAGTCAAAGTCACTAGCATCGCACATGAGCATAAATGGTAGACTCCAATCATGTGCCCTCATTATTGGTGCCAATGTGAGCAGCTTTTTTAGTTTGTTGAAGGCAGTCATACATTCTTTAGTCCATTCAAACATGGACTCCTTCCCTAGCAATGCATAGAGGGGTCTAGAGATCTTGGAGAAATCCTTGATGAACCTTCTATAGAACCCGGCATGTCCAAGAAAACTCCTCACCCCCTTTACTGTCAGAGGTGAAGGAAGTTTGGAGATGATGTCATTCTTAGCCTTATCTACCTCAATGCCCTTGCTCGAAATAGAGTGACCCAATACGATGCCTTGTTGAACCATGAAGTGGCATTTTTCCCAATTGAGCACTAGGTTGCATTCTTCACACCTCTTGAGGATACTCTTCAGATGGTTGAGGCATTCATCAAAACTAGACCCAAAGACACTAAAGTCATCCATAAATACCTCAATGGTTTTCTCCACCATGTCTGAAAAAATGCTCATCATGCATCTTTGGAATGTGGCTGAGGCATTGCATAGGCCAAATGGCATCCTTCTGTAGGCGAATGTGCCAAAAGGACATGTAAAGGTGGTCTTCTCCTAATCCTCTGGAGCTATTGCAATCTGATTATAGCCACTGTACCCTTCCAAGAAACAATAGTGGCTATGGCCAGCTAACCTCTTTAGCATTTGGTCAATGAAGGGTAATGGAAAATGGTATTTTCTAGTTACCTTGTTCAGTCTTCTGTAATCGATGCATACCGTCCACCCAGTGGTTACTCTTGTGGGTATCAGCTCATCATCTTCATTCTTCACCACTGTGATCCCACTCTTTTTTGGCACCACTTGGATTGGACTGACCCATTTACTGTCTGAGATGGGATAGATGATGCCCACATCCAGTAGTTTTAATACCTCGGCCTTGACTACCTCCTTTATGTATGGGTTGAGTCTTCTTTGTGCATCCCTAGTTGGCTTGGCTTCGTCTTCAAGAAAGATTTGATGTATGCATTTGGCTGGACTTATTCCTTTGATGTCAGCAATGGTCCACCCCAAAGCAGTTTTATGCTCTCTAAGCACTCTCAGCAGCTTTTCTTCTTCGTCACAACTCAGATTTGCTGCAATTATTATTGGTAGTGTATTATTTTCCCCTAAGTAGGCATATGTTAGGTGGTTTGGCAATTGCTTCAATTCCAGCTTGGGTGCCTGGACAATAGAAGGAACAAGAGAGGCATTAGTAGGCTCAAGAATCTCAAAGGGAGGAGTATACTTACTTGAGTATTTTTGAGAGGCCTCAAGATGATGCACTATTTCAATGATGTCATTATTAACATCTTCAAGTTTTGGCTCAATGTCCTGCCTTGCGAAACTATGGGTGAGGGTGGCCTCCAATGGATCTTTATGTTGGTCCTGCAAAACTGTCTCACTAACATCTTGGATCATACAAACATCAAAACATTATAAATCTTCTTGAGGTAATTTCAATGCATCAAATATTTTGAACTCTATTGTCTCACCATTTACCTTCATGCTCACAATACCCTTTTCACACCTATTGTAGTATCAGCAGTTCTCATAAAGGGTCTTCCTAAGATAATAGGTAAAGGTGATGGCATAGGAGATTCTTCCACATTTAATACAATGAAATTAGCAGGTAGAATAAATGTGCCTACCTTTACCAAAACATCCTCAAGTATACCTCTTGGTCGTTTGATGCTTCTGTATACCAATTGCAAGGTGATAGAGGTTGGTTGAAGCTTTCCCAATCCCAGCTTTTCATATACAGTGTAAGGCATCAAATTCACCCCTGCTCCTAGATACAGTAGTGCCTTTCCAAAATAATGGTCTCTTATCCTACAAGGAATGGTAAAACTACCAGCATCTGTTAGCTTTGGTGGTAATTTTCTTAACAAGACTGCACTTACCTCTTCTGTTAAGACCACTATCTCATATTCCTGAAACTCGCTTGTGTTAGTGCAACAATCCTTTAAAAATTTAGCATATGAAAGAATCTGTTTAATTGCGTCTAATAAAGGAATGTTGATTTCTACTTTCCGCAAGGTCTCAAAGATATCCATGAGTTGCTTTTCTTTCTTTCGTTTGACTAACCTTTGAGGAAAGGGGGTGCATTCACCTTCTCCATTTTATTTACCTTGGAAGTTGATGCATCATCTAGAGATGCTTAAGGTGGCTCTTCAATTCCTATGACTTTGCCATTTCTGAGAACTGTGATCGCTTTCAGCTGCTGTTGATCCCCTGAATTAGGTACTATTTGAGCTGGAAATTCTCCCTGCTTCCTCTCACTCAACTCTTTTGCCATCTGACCCATTTGCACTTCCAGTCTTTGTATTGAATTGTTGTTGATCAGCCGTGCATTGCTGTTGTGTAATCACAAATTGCTGTTGTGAAGTCACCAGGTTGTGTATCATATTCTCCAGTTGGTTCATCTTTGACTCTTGAGTTGGTTGGCTTGCTTGTTGGGGCCCTTTCTGCTGTCCTTGATTATTACACCAAGAGAAATTTGGATGGTTGCGCCATCCTGGATTGTAAGTATTGGAGTATGGATTGTTCTTGTGGGAGTAATTGTTTTGTTCCACAAAATTCACCTCTTCTTGTTCTGCAAATGGAGATAAAGGACACTTCTCAGTGGTGTGATCTATACGAAAACAAATAGCACATACCTGGATTGGTGTGTCCTGTTGCAGAGGTGAGATTTTTTGAGCAGTCATGGCCTTGACAATCATGTCCAACTTCTTTTCTACTGTAGCCATCTGATTTTGCATTACGCTATTTTCTTCATTCTTGCCTTTGCTCCTTATATCTTGCCTCCTTCTGGATGGGAATTGTTGAGTGTGTTCACTCAACCTCTCAAAGATCCCTATGGCTTCCTCACTGCTCTTCTCCATCAGCATACCTCCACAAGCTGTGTCATCCATCCCTTTGTTAATATCATCTAAACCTTCATAAAAAATTTGTACCTGATCATCTTGAAGGATGTTGTGATGTGGGCACTTTAGAAGCAAGGAATTGAAGTGATCCCAGGCCTCAAAGAACAAATCTCCGTCTCGTTGTTGGAACATTTGAAGTTCCCTTTTAAGTTGTTTTATCTTCTGGGTTGGGAAAAACCTCTTCAAAAACTTAGTGGTTAATTCTTCCCAAGTATGGATAGAATCTGCAGGCAAGGAATTGTACCACAGTTTAGCATTATCTTTCAAGGAGAAAGGGAAGAGGACTAACCTGAGTCTCTCTGGAGTTAGGCCTTGGACATGCTGCAACTTGCATAAATCAAAGAATTCTTTAAGATGCAAGTTGGGATCTTCAATAGATGTGCCTCTGAAGTGAGTCAATGCATTAAGGATTTAAGGAGAGATATAATAGCTGCCATCCACCTCCGGTTGATATGCTATGCATGAGGGTTGTTGGAGGTTTGCTGGAACGTATGCCTGCTTCATTGGTCACCTCACCCGGGGTAGATTTAACTCTAATGGTCTTGGCCCAATTGGATTCTCTTGCAAATCTTCCATCTCAATTTCTTCCTCTTCTTCTTTGTCTCTAGGTCATTGTCGATTTATTCTCTCAATTTCAGGATCGAGTGGAATAACGGTTAAGGCTTGAGATCGAAGACCTTGCATCAACTGAATTGCTTCTTCAGTCGAGCAGCTTCAATGTTGCTGGTCCGGGTGCTCCTGGAACTGCGCTCGATCCCAGGTTGGTGTGTTCGATCGTAGTGCGCTCGATCGCACTTGGCTGACGATTGATCGCAATCACAGAATGCCAATCCGCAACCTGAAACAGAAAATAGGCAAGTTAGGGGAAACGAAAAATCTTTTTGATTTTTTTTTTTTTGATAATAACTAAATTTAAAATTTAAAATTAAAATAACACAGCTCAAGGAAAATAAATCTAAACAAAATTCGCCGCAATCCCCGGCAACGGTGCCAAAAACTTGTTGTGCAAATATCTACCTAAATTAATAGGTAAATAATTGTACGTTTTACTTGCAAGTGCATAAGGTTAACATAGTAGTATATGGCGCAACTACAGGATCATTCCCACGAGGATTGCTAAATTTTTGTTCAAAAATAAATTCCTTAAGTAAAACAAGGATTGATTGTCTAAGTGATGATAATAAAAGGTAGGGCTTTGATATCCACCACTAATTATATTTACCTAATATAACAATACGCCAATGCTTTGATCATGTTATGCATATCTAATGTTTGTCAACCTAAGGGCATGGCGTATACTCCTAAGGCTATAGATTCCCTAAGCAACGAGTTAGGCATGGCGTATACTCTAATCTTTTCTTTTCTAAGGGATTTAGCATGATGTATACTAAATTGTTCCTTAGGAAAGCATATGTTCTATGAAAATCGACAAACACATGTGGCCTAGGGCATGGCATATACTCCCGGTTCCCCAAGTTGATTAACCTAAGAATCGCGGTGTGGATTATTTTGTTACTTATGTTAAACCCAGGACTCGGCTATCCAAATTGATTTAACTAACTAGTTCATACCACATGTATATGTTGATCAGGCACACACATATGAGGAATTCATGCAATTAGGCATTAATCAAGTTAAATAGCACAACAAGATCATTACAAGGGCACCAATATTAAAATATTAACCAAACATAACTTGGGCTTCAATCAAGCCGTACTAATTAAATTAGCTACACATAAAATTGATGTTAAACATCTTCATAAAGAAAAGAATAGAAAGGAAAAGAATAAACCCGAGACTTGAACTTGAAGAGCTCCGCTTCTTCTCCTTACAAAGTATATCTATTCTAGAGGCTTAAGAGTCCATTTATAGGCTTTAGAAGTCCTCGAAAAAGTAGTAAACCTAGGGATTTTGTAGGGTTTCAAAACCTATTACAATTGGGAGTTGGAAAACCCTAATATGGAAAGAAAGACATTCTGGCCACCATTTGATGTGTCTCATTCGCACGGGTGCGATGAATCGCAACCTGTGTGCGCTCGAACCTTCTTCTGTCCTGCGCTCGATCGCTCCTGGGCTGATTTGTGTTTGATCTTCTCGGGTACTGCGCTCGATCGCAGGTACCCTGTGATCGATCGCAATGTCAGAGAGCTCCCAATTTTCCATCTTCTCTCTTTTGAGCCCAAATCATCTAGATTTACTTCATTTTCTTCCAAAAGCCTACAAAAGTATGAAAAACACAAAAAGGAATTAAAATGAACTAATTAACCAAAACCAAAGGATTAAATCATGCAAGTTAATGGCTGAAAATATGAATATTTTAGTACTTGTCACATGTATTTTTAATATATGAATAGTTTATTATCTTTCTTTTTAATATTTCAATAAAAAAAGAAAAAAAGAAAAAAAAAAGAACAAAAACTTGTTGTGCAAATATCTACCTAAATTAATAGGTAAATAATTGTACAACAAGTTTTTTGCGCCATTGCCGGGGATTGTTTAATTTTGTTTGGAATTTTTTCCTTTAGTTTATTTTTGTTTTAATTTAATTTTAATTTTATATTTTTCGTAGTTACTGTTCTGCCTCTGGAGGTGCAATCGATCACCCAACCAGGGCGATCGAGCGCACCTGTATGATCGAGTGCACCTCAGAGTGTGATCGATCGTACATCCAGAGAGCAGCACAGTTACTGCACTAATTATAGATCTCATTTTTTTCTTTTGTTTCATGCAGGGTCATTCGAGTCTGCATATTAGTAAGTTTTTATTTTTATTTTTATTTCCTTTTTAATTTTAACTTCTTTTTGTTATTTTATTTTAAATTTCACATATGTGGGGAGGCATTCTGATGCCCCATGGACCATGTTCTTTATGCAAAAACCCTTATCACCATGTTAGAGAATGTCTTATAATGAGACAAATTTCTAACAAAATTAATGGGCATAAGAACACATCAGGAACCGACCGCTATTTTGCTTCCTATAACCCGTCATGGAGCCAACAATCTAATCTTTCGTGGCAAGCTCAAGCTCCTGGAATTCAAGCACCACAACTTCATAAAGAGAAGCCATCTCCACAGTTCAATAGTCAATCATATTCATGTCTTAGTCCCAGTCTGAGGCAATCCATTTTCAAGATAATAGCTCATGAAGAGGAACCATCTCCCATATATGACTATTCATATTCCTCTCCACCTCAACAATGCCAAGAAGAACCACCTCCTCCAAAAAGGTCTGCCTTACAAGAAGCAGTTCAACCAGCCCAAGACCTAGAAGGGGAGGACCTGAAGAGTCTTTTACGACAACTTGTGACTTCACAACAGCAATTTGTGATTACACAACAGAAATTCACGGCTGATCAAAAACAATTCAATACAAAGACTGATCAAGCCATTCAAAGACTGGAAGTGCAAATGGGACAATTGACCAAGGAGCTGAGTACATTCTGCATCAATAGGCCTCACCAAAACCAGGAAGAAGAGTGTCAAAGGCAGTTGATGGAACACCCCAATGAACAGTACATGGAGGAAGAGTGCACCTTCTATCATAAGCAAGCACCACATTGAGGAGTGAACAGGTGGCGGAAAATCAAGTGGATGAGGAGAAGGAAGAGCAAGCCGAAGTTCCACAAGTGTCACATCAAGGAAAAGAAGATGGCATTGAGATTTCTTCAACATCAGCTCTTATTCTTGAAACACCAAGAGGCCAAGAGAGAAGTCTGTTAGAGCTACCACATGAGCGAATTGAGGACATGAAGATAGAGAAGCTCCCTGAGTTTTCTTCTTACTTTATTCCAGTTCATGATTCCCCACAGGATGAGCAACTGTTTGAGAAAACTCACAGTGGTCCTCACCGATCTATAGACACTCGAAATCACCTTGCAACAGAAAAGATTGATTCCCTTTGGTGGAAGAGAAGAAAAGACTGGTGCTTCAAGTTTAAAGTGCCACAGTCTGGCTGAAGACGTTAAACTTAGCGCTCATGGGAGGCACCTCATAGCATATCATTTTGTTTTGTTGTTTGTTTTATTTTATATTTTGTTTTTGTTTTCCTTTGTGTTTTATTTTACTTTGTTGTTTTAGTGTTTCAAGTATTTTGTCATGTTTTTATATTCTGTTACTGCAATCGATCGCAACCTGCATGCGATCGAGCGCAGGTCTCCACTTGTGGTTTCATTGCATTCTGTTACTGTGATCGAGCGCACCCTGAGTACGATCGAGCGCAGTAACCAACTTTTGGCTATTGTACATTCTGTTAGTACGATCGAACGCACCTTGTGTGCGCTCAAGCGCACATCACCCACACATGCACAGCCTTGCGCGAGTGCGATCGAGCGCACCATGCGTGCGATCGAGCGCACTTGGGCAGCATCCCATAGTTATCTTGTTATTTTAATTTGTTTAGTGTGTTTTAAGTTAATCTTTTTTATTTACCTTTAAATTTTGTTCATTTTTTACTTGTTGGTGTGTTTTCTTATTTTGCAGGGACAAGTGTGCTTCACTTCAAGTTTGGAGGTGTGCTATGAGCCATTTTTTCTAAGATCATATCGACCATCTCCCGGGTACATTCTTTCCTTTACTTAGACACATTGGGGACAATGTGTCGTTTAAGTTTGGGGGTATGGGCATACATGATTGTTCACACACTTTGTCCCAATTTCAAGTTATTTGTTTTGTTTGTTTGTTTGTTTATGTTTAATGAAAAAATAAATAAATAAATAAATAAAATAAAAAAAATTTACGCATGTTCATGTTTGCTCAAAAATTTTAAGTTGATCTAAAAGAATTGTGGCTTGAATTCATCAGTGAGCTTAAAATTTTGAACACACGATCTGATGAGTAAATCTGTTAGTTTGATTACTTGTTTAGGACAGTTGAAAATTCACATATTTGATCTGATCTCACAAGCACACTAGCACATAATTTGTGAGGTATGACATGAGACCTAATATGTGTGTTTCTGCCTCTTGGATGAAATTGGATCACTTATTAGATGACACTATGGCATATATAGTGATAAAAATAAAAAATAAAATAAAAAAAAAGATGTGAAATAAATGATCATTGATGGCTTTTCACTGAGTAACTGGATCTCTGGCCTCAAAGCATTGAGTGTTCATGTCAAAAGGTGAAAATTGTTGATTTGATCAATGTCATGGTTAGTTGGTTTTGTAGCCTTTTTGACTCGAGTTAGTAAGTCCTTTGGGCTGTCTCTACACCTAATACCCTAAAACCACCTGGTTTGGGAGTCATTGACTTAACACTCGCTACAAGGGTCAATTAGAAAGCTTAAGGGAACCAACATTGCACAACCTGACCAAAAAAAAGAAAAAGAGAGAAAAAGAAATATGCCATTGTGTCATTCTAATAGGAATTTCAGTGAATTCTGAGATAAAGAGACATTGCATATTGGAAAGATTTGGAAGCCTCATAATTTTGTGCTAATTCGCTTTACACAATTTTCAAACTTGTGATGTTTTACCATGTCCTTTGTAAGTAATTGAATTTTGAGATTCCAATTCATTGTGAAGATGCAGTTTATCTTTTTAAGTTTCCTAATGAATGAAAATCATGATCTTGGAGTGATACTTTAATTTTTGGGATAACATGAACTGTGCATGATGTTTGTGGGTAACATTTCTAGAAAACCCTCATGAGACTTAATTCGTCCATTAGGGAATTCCTAGAGGTTTAAAAGGCTTGTTGCATACGCTAAATGCAATCGTACATCCCACGAAATATGGATTTATCTTTTTGTTTCCTGTTTTTCCATTTGTTTTTAGCTTTGTATTGCTAAGGGACTAGCAATATGTAAGTTTGGGGGTGTGTTAAGTGCCAAAATATTCATATTTTTAGCCCTTAACTTACATGTATTAATCCTTTAGTTTGATTAATTTATGCCATTTTACTTCCTTTTTGTATTTTCTTTGTTTTATAGGTTTTTGGAAGAAAAGAAAGCGTTTCTAGAAGAATTCCAAGCTTAAAGGGAAAATTGGGAGGACCTAGAAGATATGGTTAAGCTTAACCAATCATGGTTAAGTTTAATACAATAAAAGAAATGAGTAAATCGGAATTTCTCAAATAATAGTCAAAATCGGATTTGAGGCAAAATTGGATTCTGCATACCTCTCGGTATTTTGATCATAACTTTAAGGTCAGATATTCGATTGAGGTATTCACATGGCATTGGAAAGCTAACTCAAAATTCTACAAATCATTGTGAAATAGTAATTTCTCAATTCGGAGCGCTACAAGGCCAAAATCGCCCCGCAATACAGGACCGCAATTCTGTGCGAATCCTATTCCGATTTGGACTTAGGTTTTCTTTACCCTAATTGGACTTGAACTTAAATCTCCAAAATTCCTAGGATTACTAGGGCTTCTAGGACTCTCCTAAGCCCTATAAATAGACCTCTAAGCCTCACAATTCAATACATCCTTAGAAGAGGCAAAACTTGGGGAGAGGAATTTGGAGGCTACTTCTAGAAGCGGTTTTCAGTTCTTTCTTTCCCTTCTCTTTTCTTTTTATTTTAATTATGTGTAACTAACTCTTAAGGAGGGCTAGATTGAAGCCCTAATTATGCTTATGTAATATTTTAATATTGGTGCCTTTGTGATGATCATGTTGTGATATTTAACTTGATGAATACCTAGTTTCATGAATTCCTCATATGTGTGTGCCTGATCAACATGTGCATGTGGTATGGACTAGTTAGTTAAATCAATTTGGATGATCGAGTCCTAGGTTTAACATAAGTAACAAAAGAATCCACACTGCGAATCTATGGTTAATCAACATGGGAAACCGGGAGTAGACACCCATGCCCTAGGCCTCATGTGTTTATTGATTTCCATAGATTTATGATTTCTTAAAGAACAACTTAGTAGGCACCCATGCTAAATCCTTTAAGAAAGAAAAGAATTAGAGTAAACACCCATGCCTAATTCGTTGCTTAGGAAAATCAATAGCTTAAGGAGTAGACACCCATGCCCTTAGGTTGGCAAACACTAAGTACTCATAATATGATTGTATCATTGGCATTGTTATATTATCCTCATGGGATCGACCTCGTACTTGCTGCACTATACTATTGTTTTGATCTTCTGCACTTGCGAGTTAAAACGTACTAAATATTATCTATTAATTTATGTAGTATTTAGGCACAACAAGTTTTTGATTTTAAAGCAAACATGAACATGCATAAACTTTTTTTTTTTTTCAATTAAACAAACAACACACAAAACAAATAACATGAAATTGGGACAAAGTGTGTGTGAACATGTGTGCCCATACCCCCAAACTTAAGCGACACATTGTCCCCAATGTGTCTAAGTAAAGGAAAGAATGTACCCGGGAGAGGGTTGATATGATCTTGGAAAGCATGGCTCATAGCACACCCACAAACTTGAAGTGAAGCACACTTGTCCCTGCAAAATAAGAAAACACACCAACTAGTAAAAAGGAACAAAATTTAAACGTAAATAAAAAAGATTAACTTAAAACACACTAAACAAACTTGTATTGGATGACTACTCAAGATTCACTTGGGTGATGTTGTGCCAAATACTTTTTAATATTTGTGGAGGGAAGAAGCACATCATGGTTTAAAACAACAAGATTCACTCTATGGAAACAAAATTGAATATTTTTGTTTTACAATAAATTCCTTAAGTAAAACAAAGGTTGATTGTCTAAGTGATGATAATAAAAGGTAGGGCTTTGATATCCAATACTAATTATATTTAGCTAATATAACAATATGCCAATGCTTTGATCATGTTATGCATATCTAATGTTTGTCAACCTAAGGGCACGGCATATTCCCCTGAAGCTATAGATTTCCCTAAGCAACGAGTTAGGCATGGCATATACTCTAACTCTTTTCTTTTCTAAGGGATTTAGCATGGTGTATACTAAGTTGTTCCTTAGAAAGCATATACTCTATGGAAATCGACAAACACATGTGGCCTAGGGCATGGCATATACTTCCGGTTCCCCATGTTGATTAACTCAAGAATCGCGGTGTGGATTCTTTTGTTACTTATGTTAAACCCAGGACTCGGCCATCCAAATTGATTTAACTAAGTAGTCCATACCACGTGCATATATTGACCTGGCACACACATATGAGGAATTCATGCAATTAGGCATTAATCAAGTTAAATAGCACAACAAGATCGTTACAAGGGCGCCAATATTGGAATATTAACTAAACATAACTATAGCTTCAATCTAGCCCTACTAATTAAATTAGCTACACATAAAATTGATGTTAAACCCGAGACTTGAACTTGAAGAGCTCCTCTTCTTCTCCTTACCAAGTATATCTATTCTAGAGGCTTAAGGGTATTTTTATAGGCTTTAGAAGTCCTTGACAAAGTAGTAAACCTAGGGATTTTGTAGGGTTTCAAAACCTATTACAATTGGGAGTTAAAAAACCCTAATATGGAAAGAAAGACATTCTGGCCACCACTTGATGTGTCTCATGTGCATGGGTGTGCGATCAATCGCAACCCGTGTGCATGAGACACATCAAGTGGCAGCCAGAATGTCTTTCTTTCCATATTAGGGTTTTCCAACTCGATCGTAACCTGTGTGCGCTCGATCGCAGGTCTGCGATGGATCCTTCTTCTGTCCTACACTCGATCGCTCCTGGCCTGATTTGTGTTTGATCTTCTAGGGTACTGTGCTCGATCGCAGGTACCCTGTGATCGATCGCAGGTACCCTGTGATCGATCGCAGTGTCAGAGAGCTACCAATTTTCCATCTTCTCTCTTTTGAGCCCAAATCATCTAGATTTACTTCATTTTCTTCCAAAAGCCTACAAAAGTATGACAAACACAAAAATGAATTAAAATGACGTAATTAACCAAAACCAATGGATTAAAACATGCAAGTTAAGGACTGAAAATATGAATATTTTAGCACTTATCACACCCCCAAACTTACATATTGCTAGTCCCTTAGCAATACAAAACAAAAACTGGAATGGAAAAACAAAAAACAAAAGATAAATCCATCTTTCGCGGGATGTACGATTGCATTTAGCGTATGCAACAAGCCTTTTAAATCCCTAGGAATTCCCTAGTGGACGAGTGAAGTCTCGTGAGGGTTTTCCAAAAATGTTACTCACAAACATCATGCACAGTTCATGTTATTTCAAAAATTAAAGCATCACTTCAAGATCATGATTTTCATTCATTAGCAAGCTTAAAAAGATTAACTCCATCTTCCCAATGAATTGGAATCTCAAAGTGCAATTACATACAAAGGACATACTAAATCATCACAAGTTTGAAATTTGTGTACAGTGAATTAGTACAAAATTATGAGGCTTCCAAATCTTTCCAATATGCAATGTCTCCGTGTCTCAAAATTCACTGAAATTCCTATTGCTGTGCAATGTTTGGTTCCCTTAAGCTTTCTAATTGACCCATGTAACGAGTGTTAAGTCAATGACTCCCAAAGGACCTACTAACTCAAGTAAAAAAGGCTACAAAACCAACTAACCATGACATTGATCAAATCAACATTTTTCACCTTTTGATGTGAACACTCAATACTTTGAGGCAAGAGGTCCAGTTACTCAGTGAAAAGCCATCAATGATCATTATTTCACATCTTTCTTTTTTTTTTTTCTCCTTTTTTTTCACTATATATGCCATAGTGTCATCTAATAAGTCATCTAATTTCATCCAAGAGGCAGAAACACACATATCAGACCTCATGTCATACCTCACAAATTATGTGCTAATGTGCTTGAGTGCTCAGATCAAACATGTGATTTTTCAGCTATCCTCAACAAGTAATCAAACTAATGGATTCACTCATCAGATCATGTGTTCAAAATTTTAAGCTCATTGATGAATTCAAGCCACAATTCTTTTAGATCAACTTAAAATTTTAGAGCAAACATGAACATGCGTAAATATATATATATATTTCAAATAAACAAACAACACACAAAACAAATAACATGAAATTGGGAGAAAGTGTGTGTGAACATGTGTGCCCATACCCCCAAACTTAAATGACACATTGTCCCCAATGTGTCTAAGTAAAGTAAAGAATGTACCCGGGAGATGGACGACATAGTCTTGGAAAGCATGGCTCATAGCACACCCCCAAACTTGAATCGAAGCATACTTGTCCCTGCAAAATAAGAAAACACAAAAACAAGTAAAAGGAACAAACTAAAACTAAATAAAAATTGAACTGAAAACACATTAAACAAAAGAAAAGGATAAACTATGGGGTGCCTACCATGAGCGCTAAGTTTTACGTCTTCAGCCAGACGGTGGTTCCCTCTCAGTGCTGTCCAGAAGTAGATGCTCCAGATGGTGGTGGCAAACGGCTAAGGATGGACTGCATCAATTCCTCCAAGGCAGCTAATCGTTGATCCATCAATGCTTTATCTTCTCGAGCTTCCCTTCTTTGATCGGCTAGGTCTTTTCGAAGGCCTGCCATCTCTTCATTAAGGGAGCAGTACTGTATGGCTTGAAAAATGATTGGGGCCTCTTCTTCCTCTGCCGTTGCTACCGGCTCAGCTGCCGGTTCATCTTCTGCCATTGGCTCGACCTCTCTCTCTTCCCCACCAACTGCTGGTGCTAGAAGTGCCCGGGACATATGGGAGCAGCTCTTGTTCCATTGGCAAATGCCAAATATGGGAGTAGTAGTGACTGGCTCATCAGCTGCGGTGCCCTTGATGCCCTTTTTTCGAAGAATATACGTAATGAGATATGGGAAAGGCAACCCCCATGAATGAGTGGACTCTGCTCCCCCAATGTGCACTCGATTCCAAAATTTATGTATTTGGTTCGAAATGATGTCGGGAATGGAGTATCAAGCATCCTTGTAGAAGGCGTAGAGAGTTTGGAGAAATTGATCACGCCTTTGAGTTTTGTGTCCAAAGGGGAAGGCATTGCAGTGTAGTATAGAGTCCACAAACCAAAGCCTTCAAGGTAGCTTGGACCGGCTGCCAGCATTATGGTGGGCATCAGCATAGTGCCCATGGCACATGTCCTCAATGATTTTCGCCACATAGTATCGGGGCGGTTGCTCGGCAAGATGTGCGGCTTCTGGAGGATGCCCATCATTGTATTGAAGGGCGGCGGCAATGTCGGCCCTAGTCACA
Organism: Corylus avellana; assembly: GCF_901000735.1. Lineage (NCBI taxonomy): Eukaryota > Viridiplantae > Streptophyta > Magnoliopsida > Fagales > Betulaceae > Corylus > Corylus avellana. The sequence goes on along the minus strand of NC_081548.1, from coordinate 12,310,683 downwards.
TCAATAACTTTGCCTTGCACCTTTAAGAGAGAGCAGCCAAATTGTCATAGTCATGTGAAAGTTTGGCATAGAATTCAATGACCAACTTCTGGTAGGCGGTGGAGGTGACCAGTTTGAATAGCATCTTGAGTCCCCTTCGCTTAAACTCGGCGACCGCCCATTAAGTCGCCTCATGGTTTTGAAAGTCTTCGCGAATGGCGAAGGTAGTCTCAAACAGTAGCTCCCGCTCTTCAAAACTAGGCGGGGGAGAAATAGCTTGGGCCTCGGACCCCCTGGAAGATGAAGCATGGGTTCTAGGCATGTTGAACTTGATTAGGGACTTTTATCGAATAGGTGGTGTGCACTTTTGATGACCATAGTAGCAAAATACAGCAAAAGATGCCCAAAACTCCCTGCAAAGACAAGAAAGACCCAACACAGAGGCAATGTGGGTGGATGAACACCCACAGTTGCAAGAAATTAAGAGAGAATTTGAGGTTGGGTGAGTGTTCGGAGATGGGGGTTAATGGGGATGGTGTAGGGGTTGTGGGTTAATGTGGTAGAAAATTTGATGGTATAGTGGCCGGAGATGTGAACCGTGTGGTGGTTGTGTGGTAGAAATTGTGAAAACTAAAAGAAAAATGGGAGGAGTAAGAGTGTGCTGGAGGTGCGTGTAGGGAGAACTTGTACGGCGCCGGGAGAAAGAGTTGTGGGGCACGGGGGAAAAGTGACCTAAAATAGGTCACGTGCCCTGCTGTCCGAGTGCGCTCGAGCGCATATCTTTTTATTGACTATTCAGAAACTTCTTATGCCAAATACTACCTAAATTAATAGATAATATTTAGTACGTTTGAACTCGCAAGTGCACAAGATCAAAACAGTAGTATAGTGCAGCAAGTATGAGGTCGATCCCACGAGGATTGTGATTTTGTTTTGAATTAATTAAAATATCAAATTGTCATAGATTTGATATTAAGAAAAATAAAAAGATATAAAGGTAAAGTAAAGGTAAAGGCAGGGCTTTGATATCTACCACTAATCATACTTTAGATAATATAACAATATGCCAATGCTTTGATCATGTTATGCATATCTAATGTTTGTCAACCTAAGGGTATAGCATATACTACTTAAGTTATAGATTTCCCTAAACAACGAGTTAGGCATGGCATATACTCTAACTATTTTTTTTTCTAAGGGATTTAGCATGGTGTATACTAAGTTGTTCCTTAGGAAAGCATATACTCTATGAAAATCGACAAACACATGAGACCTAGGGCATGGGCATATACTCCCGGTTCCCCATGTTAATTAACCCAAGAATCGCGGTGTGGATTCTTTTGTTACTTTTATTAAACCCAAGACTTGGCCATCCAAATTGATTTAACCAACTAGTCCATACCACATGCATATGTTGATCAGGCACATACATACCTAGACCCTAAACATAACTAGGGCTTCAATCTCGCCCTCCTTAAGAGTTAGTTACACATAATTAAAATAAAACTAAAAAGAAAAGGTAAAGAAACTGAAAACCGCTCCTGGAAGTAGCCTCCAATCCTCTCCCCAAAGTTGTCTCCTTTAAAATTGTCTTCAATTGTGAGGCTTAGAGGTCTATTTATAGGGCTTAGGAGAGTCCTAGAAGCCCTAGTAATCCTAGGAATTTCGGAGATTTAAGTCTGAGTCCAATTAGGATAAAGAAAACCTACGTCCAAATCGGAGTAGGATTCGCCCAGAATTGTAGTCTTAAATTACGGCGTGATTTTGGCCTTGTGGCGCTCCGAATTGGTAAAATGATATTTCACAATGATTTGTATAATTTTGAGTTAGTTTTCTAATACAGCTTGAATCACCTCAATTGGATATCTGAGCTGAACGTTATGGTTAAAATACCGAGAGGTATGCAGAATCCAATTTTGCCTCCAATCCGATTTTGACTATTATTTGAGAAATTCCGATTTACTCCTTTCCTTTATTGGATTAAACTTAACCATGATTGGCTAAGCTTAACCATATTTTCTAGGTCTTCCCAATTTGCCCTTTAAACTTGGAATTTTTCTAGAAACCCTTTCTTTTCTTCCAAAAACCTATAAAACAAAGAAAATACAAAAAGGAAGTAAAATGGCATGAATTAACTAAAAGTAAAGGATTAAAACAAGTTAAGGGCTAAAAATATGAATATTTTGGCACTTAACACTGTGATAAGTGCTAAAATATTCATATTTCCAGCCCTTAACTTGCATGTTTTAATCCTTTGGTTTTGGTTAATTAGATCATTTTAATTCCTTTTTTGTGTTTTTCATACTTTTGTAGGCTTTTGGAAGAAAATGAAGTATATCTAGATGATTTGGGCTCAAAAGAGAGAAGATGAAAAATTGGGAGCTCTCTGACAGTACGATCAATCACAGGGTACCTGCGATCGAGCGCAGTACCCGAGAAGATCAAACACAAATCAGGCCAAGAGTGATCGAGCGTAGGACAGAAGAAGGATCGATCGCAGACCTGCGATCGAGCACACACGAGCTACGATCGATTCCACCCATGCGCATGAGACACATCAAGTAGCGGCCAGAATGTCTTTCTTTCCATATTAGGGTTTTCCAACTCCCAATTGTAATAGGTTTTGAAACCTTACGAAATCCCTAGGTTTACTACTTTGTCAAGGACTTCTAAAGCCTATAAATATACCCTTAAGCCTCTAGAATAGATATACTTGGTAAGGAGAAGAAGAGGAGCTCTTCAAGTTCCAGTCTCAGGTTTATTCTTTTCCTTTCTTTTCTTTTCTTTATGAAGATGTTTAACATCAATTTTTTGTATAGCTAATTTAATTAGTAGGGCTAGATTGAAGCCCTAGTTATGTTGAGATAATATTTCAATATTGGCGCCCTTGTAATGATCTTGTTGTGCTATTTAACTTGATTAATGCCTAATTGCATGAATTCCTCATATTTGTGTGCCTGATCAACATATGCATGTGGTATGGACTAGTTAGTTAAATCAATTTGGATGGCCGAGTCCTGGGTTTAACATATGTAACAAAAGAATCCACACTAAGATTCTTGGGTTAATCAACATGGGGAACTGGGAGTATATGCCATGCCCTAGGCATCATGTGTTTGTCGATTTCCATAGTGTATATGCTTTTCTAAGGAACAACTTAGTATACACCATGCTAAATCCCTTAGAAAAGAAAAGAGTTAGAGTATACGACATGCCTAACTCGTTGCTTAGGGAAATCTATAGCCTTAGGAGTATACGCCATGCCCTTAGGTTGACAAACATTAGGTATGCATAACATGATCAAAGCATTGGCATATTGTTATATTAGTTAAATATAATTAGTGGTGGATATCAAAGCCCTACCTTTTATTATCATCACTTAGACAATCAATCTTTGTTTTACTTAAGGAATTTATTTTTAAACAAAAATTCAGTAATCCTCGTAGGAATGATCCTGTACTTGCACCATATACTACTATGTTGACCTTGTACACTTGCAGGTAAAATGTACAATTATTTACCTATTTTTAGGTAGATATTTGCATAACAAGTTTTTGGCGCCGTTGCTGGGGATTGTTTGATTTTGTTTGGAATTTTTTCCTTTAGTTTATTTTTTTTTTACTTTAGTTTTAATTTTCTGTTTTTTCGTAGTTACTGTTCTGCCTCTAGAGGTGCGATCGATCAACCAGGGCGATCGAGCACACCAGTACGATCGAGCGCGCCTCAGAGTGCGATCGATCACACATCCAGAGAACAGCAGAATACTGTGATAATTATAGATCTAATTTTTTTCCTTTTATTTCATGCAGGGTCAGTTAAGTCTGCATCTTCGTAAGTTTTATTTTTAATTTTATTTTTATTTTCCCTTTTTATTTTAATCCTTTTTTATTTTTGCTTTCACACATGTGGGGCGGCATTCCGATACCCCATGGACTGTGTTCTTTATGCCATGACCCGTATCATCATGTTGGAGAATGTCCTAGAATGAGACAAATTTCTAACGAATATTATGAGTACATGAACACATCGATCTCTAGACCGGGGAACGACAACTATCTTGATTCCTGCAACCCAACCTGGAGCCAATAGTCAAATTTCCCGTGGCAAGCTCAAGCTCTTAGAAATCATGCATATTCCTCTCAATCGGATCCACCACTAGAAGATCAGATGGTTGCCATAGAGAAGAAGTTGGACATGATTGTCAAAGTCATGACTGCCCAGAAAATCTCACCTCTGCAACGGGACACACCAAACCAGGTATGTGCTATTTGTTCCCATCTAGATCACACGACTGAGACGTGTCCTTTATCTCCATATGCAGAACAAGAATAGGTGAATTATGTGGGACAGCACACTTATCCTCCCAAGAACAATCCTTATTCTAACAATTATAATTCAGGGTGGCACAACCACCCTAATTCCTCATGGAACATTCTGAACCCTCAAGGACAGCAAAACAATTTTCAACAAACAGTCCAACCAGCTTAAGAGCCAGAGAAGGATGACCTGAAGGATCTTGTACGACAACTGGTAACGTCACAACAGCAATTTGTGATTACACAATAGCAATTCACGGCTGATCAAAAACAATACAATACAAGGACCGATCAAGCCATCCAAAGACTAGAAGTGCAAATAGGGCAATTGGCCAAGGAGCTGAGCACATTCCGCATCAATAGGCCTTACCAATACCAAGAAGAAGAATGTCAAGGGCAGTTGATGGAACACCCCAATGAACAATACGTGGAGGAAGAGTGCACCTACTATCATGAGCAAGCTGTCACCTTGAGGAGTGAAGAGGTGGCTGAAAATCAAGTGGAAGAGGGGAAAGAGGAGCAAAGAGGCTAGGAGAGAAGTCTATTAGAGCTACCACATGAGCAAATTGAAGACATCAAGATAGAGAAGCTCCCTGAGTTTTCTTCTTACTTTATTCCAGTTCATGATTCCCCACCAGATGAGCAATTGTTTGAGAAAACTCAAAGTGGTCTTCCCCAATCTAGAAACACTAAAAATCACCTTCCAGCAAAAAAGATTCATTCCCTTTGGTGAAAGAGAAGGAAAGATTGGTGATTCAAGTTTAAAATGCCACAGTCTGACTGAAGACGTTAAACTTAGTGCTCATGAGAGGCACCCCATAGCATATCCTTTTTATTTTGTTGTTTGTTTTATTTTGTTTTATTTATATTTAGTTTTTGTTTTCCTTTGTGTTTTGTTTTACTTTGGTGTTTTAGTGTTTCCAGTCTTTTGTCATGTTTTTACATTCTGTTACTGCGATCGATCGTAACCTGCGTGCGATCGAGCGCAGGTCTCCACTTGTGGTTTCATTGCATTTTGTAACTACGATTGAGCGGACCCTGAGTACGATCGAGCGCAATAATCAACTTTTGGCTGTTGTACATTCTGTTAGTGCGATCAGACACACCTTGTGTGTGCTCGAGCGCACATCACCCACAAATGCACAGCCTTGCACAAGTGCGATCGAGTGCACCATGCGTGCGATTGAGCGCACTTAGGCAGCATCCCATAGTTATCTTTTTATTTTGTTTTGTTTAGTGTGTTTTAAGTTAATCTTTTTATTTATCTTTAGTTTTTCTTTTTACTTGTTTGTGTGTTTGCTTATTTTGCAGGGACTAGTGTGCTTCAATTCAAGTTTGGGGGTGTGCAATGAGCCATGCTTTCCAAGACTATTTTGTCCATCTCCTGGGTACACTCTTTCCTTAATTTAGACACATTGGGAACAATGTGTAATTTAAGTTTGGGGGTATGGGCACACGTGTTGTTTGCACACACTTTGTCTCAATTTCATGTTAATTGTTTGTTTTGTGTGTTTGTTTGTTATTGAAAAAAAAAAAAAAAAAAATTTATGCATGTTCATGTTTCTCTAAAATTTTAAGTTGATCTAAAAGAATTGTGGCTTGAATTCATCAGTAAGCTTAAAATTTTGAACACATGATCTGATGAGTGAATCTGTTAGTTTGATTACTTGTTAAGGACAGTTAAAAAATCACATATTTGATCTGATCACACAAGCACATTAGCACATAATCAGCGAGGTATGAGATGAGGTCTGATATGTGTGTTTCTGCATCTTGAATGAAACTAGATGATTTATTAAATGGACACTTTGGCATATTTGAAAAAAAAAAATGATCATTTATGGCTTTTCACTGATTAATTGGACCTCTTGCCTCAAAGCATTGAGTGTTCACGTCAAAAGGTGAAAAATGTTGATTTAATCAATGTCATGGTTAGTTGGTTTTGTAGCCTTTTTGACTTAAGTTAGTAAGTCCTTAGGGGTGTCTCTACACCTAATGCCCTAAAACCATCTGGTTTGAGAGTCATTGACTTAACACTCATTACATGGGTCAATTAGAAAGCTTAAGGGAACCAAACATTGCATAAGTTGACCAAAAAAAAAAAAAAATGCCATTGTTGTTCATTCTAATAGGAAATTCAGTGAATTTTGAGACATGGAGACATTGCATACTGGAAAGATTTGGAAGCCTCATAATTTTGTACTAATTCATTGTACACAAAATTTCAAACTTGTGATGATTTAGCATGTCCTTTGTAAGTAATTGCACTTTGAGATTCCAATTCATTGTGAAGATGGAGTTCATCTTTTTAAGCTTGCTAATGAATGAAAATCATGATCTTGAAGTGATGCTTTAATTTTTGAAATAACATGCACTGTGCATGATGTTTGTGGGTAACATTTCTGGAAAACCCTCACGATTATCCTTTTATTTTTCAGTTTGTTTTTATGTTTATTTTCCTTTTTATTTGCTTTAGTTTTTCAGGAACAAGTGAGCTTGAATTCAAGTTTGGGGGTGTGCTTCGAGCCATACTAGTCCAACTAGTTCCCCCACCTTCCAGGTGAGATCTTTCCATGTTTTATACACATTGGGGACAATGTGTAATTTAAGTTTGGGGGTATACACACACTTTGTCCCTATTTTTGTTTTAATTTTAAAGTAATATTGCATATTCATGTCCATCTTAATTTTTTTTTTTTTTTTTTTTTTTTGATCTGAGAAGTAGGATTTTATTTTAATTAGTGAGTTTAAAATTATGAACACATGATCTGATGATAGAGTTTCTGAGTTTGGTTACTTACTTTAAGCATGTGAGAATTCACCTATTTGATTTGATCCACACAAGTACACTAGTACATATTTTTTGTGAGGTATGACATGTATGCCTAATATGTATGTTTCTTTGTCTTGGGTGAAGATGGGTTATTTATTATATGGATACTTTGGCACGAGTTGACAAAAAAAAAAAAAAAAACTGATCAATTTAAAAATTCTTCACTAAGTAATCTAACCTTTTACCTCATTAAACATTAAGTGTTCACGTGAAAATGTGAAAGTTTTGAATTGATTAGTGTCATGGCTAGTTTAGTTCTGTAGCCTCTTTGACTCGAGTTAGTAAGTCCTTAAGGGTGTCTTTACACCTAATGCCCTAAAACCATCTGGTTTGAGATACATTGGCCTAACACTCATTACATGGGTCAATTAGAAAGCTTAATAGAACCAAACATTGCTCAACATGACTAAAAAGAAAAAAATAATGTGACTCCATGCCATAGTTTTTCATGTTGATAAGGATCCTAGTGGAATTTGAGATAGTGAGATATTGCACATTGGAACTACTTGGAAGCGTCATATTTATTTGCTAGTTCACCTTACACCATTTTGAGCTTGTGATGCCTTAGCTTGCCTGTTGTAAGTAATTAAACTTTTGAAATTCCAATTCATTGTGAAGATGGAGTTTATCTTGTTAAGCTTGCTAATGACTAAAAAACCTGATTCTTAGTGACGCTTTAATTTTAAGGATGACATGAATTGTGCATAAATGTTTGTGGGTAGTATTTTTGTAAACCCTCACAAGACTTCACTCGTCCTACTAGGGATGTCTAGGAGTTTAAAAGGCTTGTTGCATGTGCTAAATGCAATCATGTTTCCTACGAACGTGGAGATAGAGTAGTTTTTGTTTTTGTTTTCAGTTTAGTATTGCTAAGGGACTACCAATATGTGAGTTTGAGGGTGTGTTAAGGGCTAAAATATACATATTTTAGCCCCTTAATGTATGTATGTTAATCCTTTAGTTGTGCTATTTTATGTTGTTTTACTTCCTTTTCGTGTTTTTGTTTATTTTTAGGTGTTTGAAGGAAAATGAAGCATTTCTGGAAATTCTAGGCATCAAGTGCCAATTTTGGGGAAAGCTGGAGTTCGGATTGAGTGCACCACACTTAGGCTCGAGCATAGCAGAGGAATGATCGAGCACAAACTGCGATCGAGCGCAAGGCACGGCGATCGAGCGCACTCAGGTGATCCAGATGCAGAAAGACACTTAAAATTAGGTTTTCCCAACCCTAATTGGACTAGGGTTTTGTTCTCCGATTTTATTAGGTTTTCTTGGGTTTTTAGGTCTTTCTAAAGCCTGTAAATAGACCACTAGGCCACTTAGAAAATAGACAATTCCAGAGAGAGAAATTAGAGGCTACTTCAAGAAACGTTTTCTGGTTTCTTCTTTCCCTTTTCTTTTTATGTTTTAGTTTTAGTTTCATTATGTGTAACTAAACTTATTGTTATGGCTAGATTGAAGAACTGATCTTGTCTTTTTAATTCAATACTAGTGCCTTTGTTTCAATCATTGTGGTTTAATTTAATTGATTATGTCTATGTGATTGAATTCCCCATGTGAATGTGCCTCATCATTATTTGCGTGTGTTTGAAATCTATTAATTAAGTCAATTTAGATGACCGAATCTTGGGCTTAATAAAGTAATAAAAGAGCCTCACCATGGGTTCTTGGCTTAATCAACATGGGAATTAGGAGTAGATACCATACCCTAGGACTCATGTGTTTGTCGATCTCCATAGAATTATGTTTCTCTAAAGAACAACTTTGTAGATACTATGCTAAATCCTTTAGGGAATGAACAAATTAGAGTAGATATCATGCCTAATTCATTGCTTAGGGAGATCAATAGCTTAAGGAGTAAATATTATGCCGTTAGGTTGACAAGCATTAAATATACCATATGATTGGAACATTGGCCTAATATTATCTTAATTAGCATCATTTGTGGTGGATGTCAAAACCCTAACCTTTTCTTTATTTTTATATCTTACCATTGCAAATCTATGAGAATTTGACAATTCAAATTGGAAAATCAATTCTAAATGAAAACAACATTCCTCGTGGGAATGATCTCGTACTTGCACTCTATACTCACGTTTTGATCTCGTGCACTTGCGAGTAAGACGTACCAAGTATTTGCCTATTAATTTAGGTGGGTATTTGGCACAACAGTGAGCAACAAGATCAACATGGTCACGTTTTTCATTTTGACACTTCTTGAAAGAGGCATTGCCTTCACTAAACTTTTGACTATGCACAAAAGATGAGGGGTATTTATCAAAAATAACACTAGTAAGAAAGTTTAGTTTAGAGTTTATGAGCTCCAACTGTTGTTGAACAAAATTAGAGTGTTTCCTACCATATATAGGATTAGATGAATAGAACTCTTATGCTTCAATAGGGGACATTTAGCGCGAAAATGTCCTTGAACTCCACAATGAAAACATAAGCCACGATTCTTCACACGACACAATTCATGTGCAGAACAATCAAGAGATTTATCAACCAACACCCCAGATTGCTTAGCATTATGGAGTTCTTTTCTTTTCATCTCATTATCAAAAGACAATCTATCTATTTCTGAATTAACTCTGACTGTTATGCCAAATACCCACTGAAATTAATAGGCGAATACTCGGTACGTTTTACTCGCAAGTGCATAAGATTAAAACGATAGTATAGTAGGCAAATACGACATCATTCCCACGAGAATTATGAAATTAAGCTTAGAATGTAATTTCCTAATTAATTAACATTATTAAACCAATTGTCACAAATTGATTTGAAACAATAAAATAAAAAGGTAATCAAAGATAAAAAATAACTAAAGGGTTAGGGTTTTGACATCCACCACTAATCAGACTCAATTAAGATAAACAATATGCCAATGCTAACAACTACACGGATATACTTAATGCTTTCCCACCTAAGGGCATGGTATCTACTCCTTAAGCTATTGGTTTTTCTAAGCAACAAGTTAGGCATGGTATCTACTCTAATTCTTTTCACGATCAAAGGATTTAGCATTACACTAAGTTGTTCTTCAAGAAAGCATAAATTTATGAAAATCGACAAATACACGAAGCCTAGAGCATGGTATCTACTCCCAGTTCTCCATGTTGATTAAGCCAAGAACCCATGATATTGACTCTTTATTATGCCCAGGACTCGATCATTTAAATTGACACAAATAACAAATCCAACATATGCATATGGAGAATTCGATTAAACAGGAATTAACCAAGTTAAATACTCAAATATAATTGCAGTAAAGGCGCCAATATTGAAATCCTAAAAAGACATGACTAGGGCTTCAATCGAGCCCTAACTAAAATATTAGCTACGCATAATTTAAATAAAACTAAAATTAAAAAGGGAAAGAAGAAACCGAAAATGCTTCTTGATCGAGCCTCTAGTTCTCCTTTCTGGAATTGTACATTTTTCTCATTGTATAGATGCCTATTCATAGGATTATGAGAACCCTAGAAGTCCTAGAAATCCTAATAAAACCATAGGTCAGTCTCCTAATCCAAAAAGGAGATTGAAAACCCAATCTGGAGTGAAAAAGGTCATCTACTGCATCTAGGCGCTCGATCCCAAGTTGGTGAGATCAAGCGCATGGATGCGATTGTTGTGCAAATTTATTTAACTCGTAAGTGCAAGAATCAATTATAGTTTAATGGATTGCAAGTGCGAGGTCGATCCCACAGAGAATTGTATTTTTGAAAGAGCAATTTATATCTAAACTAATTAAATCCTAATCTAGTTCCAAAAGGGTTTTGATTTTTGAATTTTGAAAATTAAAGGATAAACATAAACTAAATAAAATAAGTAAATCTAAGGATAAAGGTACTAAGGTTTGGGAATTCACACTCACCAAATCATAACAACATACTTTATGTTCATCAATATTAATCCAAAGTTCTCACAAATTAAATCATAGATATGTTTTACTATGCTTCAAAGAACCATCCCATGTATCCATTCATTGACCAAATCACAAAAGGAATCCAAATTCAATTGAAACACCAGATGTATCCGTAGAACAAATCACAAGGGATATCCAATTTTTATGAGTTAAAAGCCAAGCAATCAATCATATGAAATTATCTCAAATCATCACATGTATCCTTAAATCACAAGAGATATCTAAGAATCACTCCTACAATTGATTAGAAGTAAAACAATTGAAATATAAAACCCAATAAAATCAGAATAATAAAAACTTACATAAAAGTACTGATGTTCTTTATTGGTGAGGCTTCATCCCCAACCTTAATTGGGAATTTAGCTCCACATAAAAATAAAATCTAAACCTAAACCTAAACCTAAAGAAAAACTAAACAAACGAATTTTGCTATCCGGGATTGTGTTTTTTTTTCTTGAATGCAAAGAAGTCTATTTATAGGCTTAGAGAAGTCCTAGAAGCCCAAGTAAACCTAGATAATTCGGAGGTCTGTCTCCCAGTCAAAATAGAAGTCTGAAATCGGAATAGGATTCGTCCAGATTTGTGTCATTTAATTGTGGGGCGATTTTGGCATAGAAACCGTCTGAATTACGAAAATCCTATTTCACAACAAATTGTAGTATTTTGAGCTAGTTTTCCAATGCCGTTTGAATCACTTCAATCCGATATTTGAGAGAAGAGTTATGGTCAAAATACTAAGACATGTGCAGAATCTGAATTTGAATCCGATCCGAAATCTTATCCAATCTGAACTTTAATCTGATTTAACCTTTTCTTGGATTTGGTTAGACTTAACCACACAATCTAGGTCTTCTCAAAGTATTCTTTCTTCCAAACTTTGCATTTTTCCCTTTAAAGCTGCAGTTTTTCTTCAATGACCTACAAAATACTAAAAACACAAAACTAACACAAAATATTAAATAACGACACAGCTAAAGGATTAACTAATGTAAATAAAGGGGTCCAAATATGCAATATTTGGCACTTATCAGCGATCAATCGTAGGCTTTTTGCGCTCGAGCGCATTGGCTCCTCTTATGATCGAGCGCATACGCACTCAATCCTTGTTCTTCTGCGCTCGAGCCTTCTGCTACTGCACCCAAGCACTAGTGTGCTCGAGCCTAGGAACTTAGGAACTTGTGCTTGATTTCATTGCTCGCAGCTTTTCTCCCAAATTTTCCTTTAAGCTTGGAACTTTCCATAAATGCTTTCTTTTCTTCAAAAACCCTAAAAACACAAGAAAACACAAAAACAAGACAAAACATCAAATAATAATAAAACTAAGAGATTAACATATGTCAATTAAGGGGTTAGAATATGAAATATTCAACTGACCAATTCATTCATAATACGTTCAATGTCTAGATTGACAACACAAAGCTTCTTGGACATCATATTATGAGAATCTAACAAAGCATTCATAGAGTGTGCATGGTCAACATAGTCATGGTTAAGGCTATTACAGTCAGAAGAATTAAGAGATCCAGCAATGCTAGCACATGAAACGGAGGACATATCATACTCTTTTAAACAACAAAGTCCATCCTGAAAGGGATATTCAAAGACATGATTAAAACAGGGAAAAGAGATTACAAACACGCTCAAGACGTGAGTTAAAACCAAGCGAACCCGCTCTAATACTAGTAAGTGTTGAATATTTCATATTCTAGCCTTTTAATTCACATATGTTAATCTCTTAATATTGTTATTATTTGATGTCTTCCTTTGTTTTTGAGTTTTCTAGTAAATTTGAGGGTTTCGAAGAAAATGAAGCATTTTCGGCAAGTCTCAAACTTAAAATGCAATTTTGGGAAAGAAAGCTAGAAGCTTGTCATGGGATTGATCATAGCACTACTAGGATCGAGCGCAGCAGTGCTTGATCGCGCATACAGCTAAAAGCGAGCGCAGACTTACGCTCGAGCGCCCAAGCCCTGGGATTGATCAGAGGCATGCGATCGAGTGCGCTCGTGTGCTGGGAAATTGAAGACACGATTCCACACTATTTCTAACTATAAATCCAATTCAAACTCAAATTGTGAGTTGATTGGATGCTTATGAACGTCCAAGGTCATTCAAAAGCCTATAAATAGACCCTCTATTCCTCCAAATAAAGGGAAGAAAAAGGAAAATCAAACACAAGCTCTGGATAAATAACTGAAGGCTAGATCAAGAAGAGTTTTGGGTTTTTCTTCTCTTCCCTAATTTATTTTATTATGTAGTTAGTATTTTAATTAGGGCTAGTTTGAAGCCCTAATCATGTCTCTGTATGATTGCAATATTGGCACTTTTGCTACAATTATGTTTTTTATATTTAAAAATTTATAAATGATGTTGTATGTAGTAGGTATTATCATATTATAATAAAAACGACGTTATTTTGGATTTTTTTATTTTTTTTAACTTTTAATTTTTATTTTTTTTAAAAAAAGAATTCTTTAAAAAACAGTTAACGGAGGCGGTTAGTGAATTTTACTAACCGCCTAGGCGCTTATGATTAGCAATTTTAGCTAATAACCGGTAACCGTAGCGGTCTTTCACCCTACATATATGGTTGTTGCTTATCATAGATTTGGGTTGTTTAAAAGTTCATGTTAAAATAATTTTTGTTATAACATAGTGATGGGCCAAACTTTTTTTTTTTTTTTGACTAAATATATGAATTTAGCTATTTACATACTACAATAAAATAAATAAATAAATTCAAAAGAAAGCAAGAAAAAAGACCCCCAAAAAAAAATGGTCATAGAAGCAATTTTTGGGCATTTTGTTTCTATAGCTAGGTCTTGTATATGGCATGCCATAATTTGAGAATAATGAAGCCAGTTTGTAAGATGTTTCTTAAATTGCTGGGGTCCTATACGAATTGAATGGGACTGATTATCCAATTCATGATGTGGAGTAGACTTGTAGTAGTTGCATTACTACTCAGCCACCAAACATGAGTCGCGCGCAGCCCCATCTGGGTCCCAACCGCATTACGACCATGTCGCACCCACGGTGCATGAGTGGCTCCAAATGTACCCCCATTTCTTAAATTTGTGACTGCATGCATGGTCTCTATTTATCGTTACAAGTCTTTATGAATCACACAGTATCATGTCATCCGTACCTATATAAAAATAGTAATAATAATAGTAATAATAATCTCGGTTTGACTGGCTGCTGTAGCTATAAGCCTATAAGAGCTTTTGCAAAATAAAAAGATCGAAGACTAATTATGTAAATTAGGATAATCAAGAGACATGCATGCACAACGTTTGGATCATTTTATTTAAAATTCCACAGATTGATGTCTTGTAATATTCTTATTTTCCAGAGATAGCGTGTGTGTACTTTTGGGAAGACGTTGAAATTGTACCCTCACAAATGAGCTGTTGATGGAAACAAAAATAATCAATTATCCGTCTGGCATTTACAACTTCTGAATCCGCGAGTCTCTATCAGTCGTACAGACAACGGGAACCTAAATCCACGGCCACACATTTTGATTTAGAATATCATTCTGTACGAAACTTTTGGCTCATGTTGAATGGAAACAAGCCCTGCCTTTGAATATTGTGCTCTTACTAACACGACGTACCACAGAGCACTTGTAGCTACAACGGTTATTATGCGATATATATATATATATATAGTTCTATCTCTCTCACTCTTTCTTCTATTACTTCTTTATAATATGCAATAAGAACGCTAACTATTCAAATTATTTACACTGATGTCTTTTACCTACAAACCAAACATGTCTTCTAAATATTCAATACAATAATAGAATGAAGTTACCCAACACTGTTTTTTTATTATTTATTTTACAATTTATTTATATTAATATTATAAGGTGTACTATATATTATATTATTACTGTACTGCTATAGTGCTATGTATTACACTATTGTACTACTAGCTAGGTATAGAGGCTCTCTCTCAGCACCACTCTGAGTGTACTTGGGTAATATATTCATGGTTTCAACATTACGTTATTGGGATATGTGAAATATTATCCAGACAGTAAAACTTGGTGTAATTATTACATATATGTATTACTAATACAAGATCCACCTATATCGTGCACATGTACAATGAATATTCCCACTGACTGTCATCGAATGTGATTGAGGAAAACATGGTAATCTGGGTAGCCTAAATAGGGGCATATATATATATATATATATATATATATATATATATATTAGTTGCTGAAAATAAAAAATAAAAAGTATGGAAAGGAGTATTTTTGGTCTTATAAAATGAAAACTTGAGAACCCTAGACGTCATTACTAGAAGTAGGATTATGACAACCTTGGTCTGGTTGTGATTTTCCTGCTTAGTTGGACCTCTGACACACACTGCAGACATGCACATGCACTGTTTGTTTTATAACACCTTTCTTGCATCCAATAGAGCTGAGCTGAGCTGAACAGGCATTTATTTGAGTCGTCAGTCCACTATTAAAGAAGAATATTTGAAACCCGTAGCTGAAATTACCCTTAACGAAAAGCCAGCAGTCTCAAGACAAAGGTACCTCCGGCCTCTGGCACTTCATCCTTTCATCTTTAGATGTACTGAACTATAAATGTTGTTAGACAAGTTGGACAAAGTATTCCCTTTTAGCCCTTTTCCTCATTTGATCGAATTAAAAAAAAAAAAAAAAAAAAAAAAAAGAAAAATGGTAGGGCACAAAATATATACGATGATCGATTACTAATATTGCCTGCATAATTCAAAAAGGTTGATTTGATGGGGCACTAGTATACGTGGTTTGGCTACCCTATAATGCAAGCATTTGTATTTTGTGCAATGAATCTTCGTTATTCAAATTTTCCTTTCTTATTTTCATATCACGTACATTTGGGAGGATATATATATATATAGAGGACTCTAGTTTTGTTTCTAGCATTATTACTTGTTTTCAATTCTATCTTTGAACTTGGCATTGAAGAAGCTGCCTAGGATACTATACCGGTGAAGAAGAAACTCGTATGGAATTAGCTTATGCCAAAAGCTCAAGCCAAGGATCCAAGTCTTGGGCTTGGAATTACCTTATGCCAAAAGGCTCTTTTATTTTGCTCATGACATGGATTCAAATCTGGCTCTCTAGACAAGCGTCCGAGTCTTCGGCTCCAAATTTCCTCATACGTACCTAGAGGCTTTTTTACTTACTTTGGGCCCGTTTGGGAGTGCGATTTCAATAAGTGCGATTTAAAAAATTGCGTTTTTAAAGATTGCATTTTTAAAATCGCTACTTTTTAAAATCGCACAGGCGTTTGATAAAACATACTAAAAAGTACTTTTTTTTATTAATTGAGTGTTTGGATAACATTAGCATATAATTGCGGTTTTATGACCAAATTACCAATAATGATGAACAAGACAGAGAGGATGAAAAAAAAAAAAAAAAAAGGATTTTAATATATTTTAAGTGGGTATTCTTGGTATTTTTTTTTATTTCCGTTATAAAAAAGGTAACTATTGCGCCAAATATCTTTTTAATAGAAATCGTGATTTTGTTTTAAATTCGCACTTTTTCAATAAGCACCCTCTAATCAACTTATGGAAATCGCAGATTTTTTTGCGATTTTCAAATTTGCGTTTTTAAAATCGCAATCCCAAACACCCTAAAGTTGCGATTTTGTTTAAAATCGCAGATTATTTTTTAAAAAACGCACCCTTTATCTGACCCCCTTTATATCTTGGGCGTATGGGCCCCGTGTAGGCCCAATTCTCAATATATAGTAATATTTTATATTAATATAAATTCTATAATTATATTCTCTACTCTAACAGGTCTTGTTGAAAAATATATATTAAGAAGAAAGGTAGGTACAGTTAGGGCTGTTAAGTGAGCGAATCGGCTCGAATATTAAATGAAGCGCTTCGTGAACACAAATCCTAACTCGAATATTAAACGAAGCTACCTTGTGAGCTCGGCTCGTATAAGGCTCGCATCGCTTATTAAGCTCGGCTCGTATATTTTTTATTAAGTAACAAATAACAATATATAATCAACATTACTCATTTACTCAATAATAACAAATATATTATATACCTTTGTTTTTTTTGTTATTTATGCATATGTGTGTATATATATTATATATATGTATATATTAATATAAAAACATATATATATATATATAAGAAATATATGATATTATCATTAATCATTTTATCATATGATATAATCATATAGTACAACCGTACAAGTTATTGTGTCATTTAATACAAATATTATAATTAGATAGTTTATACTTTGGAAATTGGAATCGTATATATCACATAATCATTAATCATTATATAATCATATGGTATATCTACATAAGTTATTGTGTTATTTAATCAATACATTATAATTATATATTTTATTCTTATAAAACATATATGATGTATCACATGATCTTAGATCTAAGATAATATTAATATTAATTGTGAGATAATATGATCATAAAATTTAAGTATGAGTGTATGACCATTAGATCATATGAATTTATTACTTAGAGTTTGGGTATTACTATTAAATTAAATGATTAATAATTAAGTAACTAATGTATTTCTTATAATTTATACATTATAATCACAATTTACAGTAAATAAAAACTTAACAATTTGAATTTAAATCATATATCATGAATCGTGATAATGAGAACATATAATATAAGTATATAAGTTATAACAATTAATATTGACCCATTACCCATATAAATTGGATAATGATACAATCATATAACTATATAAGTATATTAATGTTTACATATAAGATACAATATATATTAATATTGACATTATATACTTGACTCGTGTTAAGCATTAACATTTTAACATATTAATGAAATAATACTATATGTAATGTGATAATAGTGATTAGTGTGTGTGAGTGTGTGACATAAAGCGTTTTACGTTGTGAACTCGTGATTTAAAAAATACTTAATCTAAAATAAAAGGAAAAAAAAAATACGTGATTGAAAAAAACACAATTTTTAAAATCGTAATTATTGAAATTGAAATAATAAACTGATCCTAAATAATACTACATAACACAATTTTTATTCCTAATTCCTAAATTTTGAATTTTGAATTTCTTACTTAAATTTAATCGTAGCTGAATTTGAATTTGATCTATGGTATATAAGTGTAATCGTAGCCGTCCAAAATGTTTTGATGATTTATAGCCGTTGGATGATATTAGTGGATGACAACTATCAAGCATTTACTAAGGAGTATGTACATGGTGTAACAGAGATACTGTAAGCTTGCCTTGTTTGATCTAATCTGAAGAGTAATATTAAATGTTGAAAACGTATATATAATCAATGGATCATATTGAACAAGCACACCAGATCTAAGTAGAGACAGCCACATGGGATAAGCTTTTGGTAAAACGAATCAAACTGTTAATATTTAAAATTTAATTATTTTTCCAAATCCAACGGTTGCAAATTAGAGAACCCAAATTTAACCTAAATCTATCAGATCTCTCCATTCTCTCAACTCTCCTCTCATAGACTCTCCACCATCCTCCTCGCCTCCTTTCTTTGTTGCCGCTCCTACTACTCTCCCAGTGCCCCCAACAGCAACCACCACCACCACCGCAGCAACCACACACCTTGACGCCCGGCTGAAGGTGAACGGCTCGTGCCCGATTTCCAAGAACTTGCCGCTGCCAACCCTGCTGCCCACGCCGCTCTCGGAGGTCGTTTCACTCTCGCAGTACGCTGCGGATCGGAGGCGGAGGAGGTGATAAGATTTGTGGGTTTTTCTTTTCTTTTTGGGTTATTTTTTCTCTGTTTCTTCTTGGGTGGTGGGTGGTTTGGGGTTTTGCCGTTTGATGTGTTTATTTGGTTGCCTAGAAAATATTGGGCTGATTTCTTAAAGTTAGGCTAATTTTATGGTTGGGACCAATTTTGGGTGGGTCGAGATTCCATGTAAATGTCAGATTCCTTGTTGTTTGATGTGTTTGTTTGGTTGCCTAGAAAATATTGGGCGAATTTCTTAAAGTTAGGCTGATTTTATGGTTGGAACCAATTTTGTTTGGTTGCCCAGAAAATATTGGGCGGATTTCTTCGAGTTACGCTTAAATTACAAAAAAAATAATAATAATAAAAGTCGAGCTCGAGCAAGAGCAAGTAGACGAGCTCGAGCTCGAGCTCGAACAGGGTTCCAACCCTGTCGAGCCGAGCTCGAGCAGCAAAGTCAGGCTCGACTCGAGCTCAAGCCTGACCCAAAAATAAACGAGACGAGCCTGGACAGCCAAAGCTCGCCCAAGCTCGGATCGTTTACACCCCTGGGTACAGCAAGTTTGCTAGCTACTTGCTAGGGAGTAGGGACGGATCGATCCACATCCACTCGAAAGGTCGTTGTCTTTAATACCAAAATTGAAATCCTCAGAATTAAGAAGCTGGTAAGTGTCCCAGAGTCCCTACACATTGAAACCTATGGGCATCCCATGTAAGTTTTTTCCCGGCTTCTGTTCGTCTTTAATACCAAAATTGAAATCCTCAGAATTAAGAAGCTGGTAAGTGTCCCAGAGTCCCTACACATTGAAACCTATGGGCATCCCATGTAAGTTTTTTCCCAGCTTCTGTTCAGCAAAACCACGTGTAAGAGAGTGTTTTTCATGGTGCATTAATGAATGGAGGAAGTTGCAGAGGGGAGGGGGGGCATGCATGCGTCTTCAACGCTTACTGGAATCACATGCTAGCCCATCGATGATCGATCCAATTATGTATAGTCATTAGTCAGTGGGACCATCCCATTCCCATCCATATATGAATAATACACACTACAGCAGGTCTCTCTTTTTTGTTCTTCCATAATCTTCTACTGTTCCATTCATGTGGAAGCTAGCAGACTAGTATCAGCAGCCTGCTTCCATTAATTTCCAGTTTTGGTACATAAACACATGCATGCAAATTGCAATGCACATAATTAAAAAGATTCAATTGAGCAGGACATGATCACCATGCTCTGCTATCCTTACCAGTACTGATTACTGTGCGTTCAGAAACTCGTGCCTTTCAAGGCAGCTGCTATATATACTAACATGGCTATCTAAATCCAAGGCAGCTAATGAACACCTTCTCACTTTGTCAGACATATATCAGTTTCTTATCTTGATAATCAGAACCAAGTATGTCTGTCATCTATTTGTCAAATTCCAAAACATTTGATAGCTCTTTTTTTTCTTTTATTTATTTTATTTTATTTTATTTTTTTTCTTTATTTTTCTTGTGCCAAAGACATACTAAGTAATTAGAAAAATGGAAACCATGTATGATTTGATTGGCCCATGAGCAACTTCCTTAATTAACTGGCAAATTGTCTCGTGGCACACCTGCAGGCTAAGGCGCGCGGTACAGGAGAACGTTATGCATAAGGAAGGAAAGGCAGCAATTTCGGGTACACGTACACATTCCTACCCTACTACATCTACATGGGGCCGGCGTTCTTCTTTTCTCCCTTCAAAAAATCCTTGCTAACTTAGGTATGGAAGGGATCCTCTACCGGCACCTGACAAGTCTCTAATTCTCAGGAGTTTCAATAGTTGAGAGTGTGAAATAGAAAGAAGAGCAAGAAGCTCGGGAGAAATACAATAGTTGTGAAGGATTATTAGGAGTTTCAAATCCCCGCATGGTGAGCATATCTCTTCTTATTATCATAGCGCCGTGCAAGTGAAAATATCTAAATTTACCACGTCACACTACTATTATAACCTTCTAATAACGCATCGAAAAGTCATTAATAAATTGTTGCTTTCTATTAGCTAGACTTCACATAAACTCATTAATAAAATAGGCCATAGCTTTTGTTTTACATATTTATACGACAAGAGCCCATGGGCCCGGACCATCAGCAGATGTTAGAATGGGCCTTGGGCCTCTACCCACTACAAGAAACTGACTCATCAGGTGCGACTTATTAGGGGCGACTTTATAGTCGCCCCTAATACTCAACTATTAGGGGCGACTTTTGAAAGTCGCCCCTAATAGTTAAGTATTAGCGTCCACATCCAAGTGGACGCTAATAGCCGACCCAAAAGATGAATATTAGCGTCCACTCTACAGTGGACGCTAATAACTCGACCCTAATATACACGCGGGAATTATTCAAGAGGCGGGAAAAAAATCAATAGGGTCGACAAAAGACTAGGTAGAAAAAATAAATAAAAAAATAAAAAAATAAAATTGAAGAGCAATAGCGTCCACTTTGAGTGGACGCTAAAGACCAAGTATTAGGGTCGACTCTAAAGACTAGGTAAAAAAAAATAAAAAAAAAAATAAAAAAATAAAATTGAAGAGCAATAGCGTCCACTTTAAGTGGACACTAAAGACCAATTATTAGGGTCAACTTTCTTAATACTTAATTATTAGGGTCGACAAAGACTAGGTAGAAAAAATAAAAAAAAAATAAAAAAATAAAATTGAAGAGCAATAGCGTCCACTTTGAGTGGACGCTAAAGACCAATTATTAGGGTTGACTTTCAAAGTCGACCCTAATACTTAATTATTAGGGTCGACAAAAAGAGTAAAAAAAAAAAATAAAATAAAATTGAAGAGCAATAGCGTCCACTTTGAGTGGACGCTAAAGACCAATTATTAGGGTCGACTTTCAAAGTCGACCCTAATACTTAAGTATTAAGGTCGACTTTGTTGACCCTAAAGACTAGGTAGAAAAAATAAAAAATAAATAAAAAAATAAAATTGAAGAGCAATAACGTCCACTTTGAGTGGACGCTAAAGACCAATTATTAGGGTCGACTTTGTTGACCCTAAAGACTAGGTAGAAAAAATAAAAAAATAAAAAATAAAAAAAATAAAATTGAAGAGCAATAGCGTCCACTTTGAGTGGACGCTAAAGACCAATTATTAGGGTCGACTAAAGAGTAGGTAGAAAAATAAATAAAAAAAATAAAAAAAATAAAATTTAAGCTAATAATTAATTATAAGATAAATATCACATTAATGATCTTTTATACTAAAAATTTATTAAATTTAAATTTGTTGTTAATATTTTAATAATAAAAACATATTTAATATTTGACTCATCGAACATATAATTTGATGCAATATCTCCTTCCATTAGGATTTGGCGTTAAAATGTTATTTCCCAAAAATTTACCTCCGATAATATGTCATTATTTATTTTATATAAATTATCGGATATTCGATCGATCGTGATAAGATCAAATAATCGACCAAACTTCAAACAAATTAAGGTTCGTTCACACTTCCATTAGGTCCTACTGCATTTGTTCGATCGATCATGATAGGATCAAATGATCGATCAAACTTTAAACAATTGAAATTGAAGGTTTGATCGAATATCCGATCAATCATAATGAATTAGTTCGATTGATCGTGATAAGATCAAATGATTGAAACAATTGAAATTGAATTAATTTGATTGATCGTGATATGATTAAATGATCGATCAAACATCGATCCTACTGAATTAATTTGATTGATTGTCATAGGATCAAATGATCAATCAAATATTTGATCGATCATAATGAATTAGTTCGATTGAGATCGATCATAATGAATTAGATCGATTGATCGTGATAGGATCAAACATCCGATCGATCCTAATGAATTAGTTTGATTAATCGTGATAGATCAAACATCCGATCGATCTTAGTGAATTAGTTCGGTTGATCGAGATAGGATCAAATGATCGATCGAACATCCGATCGATCCTACTGAATTAATTTGATTGATCGTGATAGGATCAAATGATCAATCAAACATTTGATCGATCCTAATGAATTAGTTCGATTGAGATCGATCCTAATGAATTAGTCTGATTGATCGTGATACGATCAAATGTTCGATCGAACATCCGATCGATCCTAGTGAATTAGTTTGATTGATCGTGATATGATTAAATGATCGATAAAACATCCGATCAATCCTAATGAATTAGTTCAATTGATCGTGATAGAATCAAATGTTCAATCAAACATTCGATCGATCCTACTGAATTTGTTCGATTGATCGTGATAGAATCAAATGTTCGATCAAACATCCGATCGATCCTAATGAATTAGTTCGATTGATCGTGAGAGGATCAAATGATCGATCAAACATCTGATCGATCCTAGTGAATTAGTTCGTTTGAATTGTAAACATTCAATTAAGCTATTAATTATTTATAAAAAAAAAAAATATCGTGTGAATAGTATTTTTTTATTGAAAATGTCTTTTATATTGATCGATCCTAGTGAATTAGATCGTTTGAACTATAAACATTCAATTAAGCTATTAATCATTTATAGAAAAAAATATTGTGTGAATAGTATTTTTTTTCTTGAAAATGTCTTTTATACCCTTAAAATTGTTATAGAATTTCAAATTTACCCTGCATTTAAACTTAAAATTATTTTAAAAAAATTGTAAGTATAATTTTATTTAAAAAAAAATAAAATTACCCTAAATAGCGGCGACTAAGCAATGTCGCCGCTGATTGAGGCTTAATAGAAAATTTTTGTGCCAACAAGTGGCGCGGTTTCTGAAATTTTCGAACCAAAAATTTTCCCCAAACGCTCGAAAACACGAAAATCCCAAAAATTTTCCCCTCCCTCAAAAACACTCAGCTCCCTCATCACTCTCACTCTCGATCTCTCTCCCGCTGCTCTCCCTAGCTCACCCTCTCTCTGACTCCGGCGAGGTCTTCGGCCACCGGCGAAGCTGTCTCACCGTCGCTCCTATCTATCTCACTCCGGCGCAAGGTTCCGTCTACTGGCGAAGAAGAACGGGGCTGGCTCTCCCTCCCTCGCTCCTGTCTCTTTCTCACTCCGGCGAAGCCGAAGCCAAGTTTTACTTTTTCACCGTCAAACGACTTTGGTCAAAGAACACCCGCACACCTTTTACACCATAACACTAAAACCGCGTCTATATATAGCGGAACATTCACAAATTCTCACTTTGATTCCCTTTTCCCCCCTCTCTCTCTCGCTGGCTGTTTTTTCTTTTCTATTTTTGGGTTTATTTATTTTTTCTTCCATTTTTTGGGTTTTCTTCGTTCTTCGGCTTTCTCAGAGTTCTGAGGAAAGGCAGGTATTTGTTTTTTCGTCTCTGATTCCTTCAAAATCCTTTTTTAAAAAAAAAATTCATGGATTCAATGATAAAAATTTTTGTGGGGATTTCGTCTTGTTTGGTGTATGAAATTGATTGTATCTGATTTCTGTTCCCGTACATTTTGAATCCATGATCGTTAATTTCTAGGGCTTGGAATTTAAATTCGTCTCGCATTTAGGGGCTGTATATATGTATGTTAAATGGTTGTGTTTGTTGGCCGTGAAATTGTGAGAAAAGGACTCGAATTTGGGACCTGTTTCAAGTTGGAGTTTGAATAGCGTCCGCGATCTCTGTTCTTAAATTAATATGCGCCAACTTTCTGGATCTAAAACAATTTAAAAAAAACTAGAAAATATAAAATTTGAAGTTGGGTTTTCTTTACCTTTGCATGCAGTTTTTTTTTTTCTTCTAATTTCCTTTCTTTCCAATTCATGTTTGAATCCCTGGGTTTGGTATTCTGATATATTCTGGATCTGATTGCAGGGTGTGTACAAGTGTAGGAGATGTTAGAGCAGTTACTAATATTTACCCGAAGGGGATTAATCCTCTGGACATGTAAAGAGCTTGGAAATGCTCTTAGGGGATCACCAATTGACACCTTGATTAGGTCTTGTCTTTTGCAAGAACGACAAGGAGGTGGAAATTTCTGGTAATAACTTCCTTTTCTTGTCTTGTCTTGAATATATGGCTTCTAGCATTTGTGGTCATTATGTTTTAGCATTAATTTTTGTCTAGGAATAAAATATATGTCGTTTATTGTTAAAACACACATTAACTATATGATTATGGTGATCAGAGAATACTATTATAGATGGGCTTTTGGATCCATTTCTTTACTTTCTCGTTTTGATCCTTGTAGCAAGCATAAGAATCTATGGTTAGTGCTAGGCAATAGAATTCCTGGCATTACCAACCCAGCTTTCATAATATACCCTGTTGTTTGTGATTATGAAAATTTTGGTACTTGAAGAATTTGGCAAACATGTCTGGTCATCTCATGGTGCTGAAGGATTGAGTTAAATACTTGTTTAACAATGAGTGCAAGATAATTTATATGCTCAATGTGTGCTATGATGACATGATGAAGCAATACAAAAGCATTGC
>NC_081548.1:12279661-12285320 GCF_901000735.1 Corylus avellana | reverse complement strand
AAATTACCCTTAACGAAAAGCCAGCAGTCTCAAGACAAAGGTACCTCCGGCCTCTGGCACTTCATCCTTTCATCTTTAGATGTACTGAACTATAAATGTTGTTAGACAAGTTGGACAAAGTATTCCCTTTTAGCCCTTTTCCTCATTTGATCGAAAAAAAAAAAAAAAAAAAAAAAAAAAAAAAAAAGAAAAATGGTAGGGCACAAAATATATACGATGATCGATTACTAATATTGCCTGCATAATTCAAAAAGGTTGATTTGATGGGGCACTAGTATACGTGGTTTGGCTACCCTATAATGCAAGCATTTGTATTTTGTGCAATGAATCTTCGTTATTCAAATTTTCCTTTCTTATTTTCATATCACGTACATTTGGGAGGATATATATATATATAGAGGACTCTAGTTTTGTTTCTAGCATTATTACTTGTTTTCAATTCTATCTTTGAACTTGGCATTGAAGAAGCTGCCTAGGATACTATACCGGTGAAGAAGAAACTCGTATGGAATTAGCTTATGCCAAAAGCTCAAGCCAAGGATCCAAGTCTTGGGCTTGGAATTACCTTATGCCAAAAGGCTCTTTTATTTTGCTCATGACATGGATTCAAATCTGGCTCTCTAGACAAGCGTCCGAGTCTTCGGCTCCAAATTTCCTCATACGTACCTAGAGGCTTTTTTACTTACTTTGGGCCCGTTTGGGAGTGCGATTTCAATAAGTGCGATTTAAAAAATTGCGTTTTTAAAGATTGCATTTTTAAAATCGCTACTTTTTAAAATCGCACAGGCGTTTGGTAAAACATACTAAAAAGTACTTTTTTTATGTTTGGATAACATTAGCATATAATTGCGGTTTCATGACCAAATTACCAATAATGATGAACAAGACAGAGAGGATGAAGAGAAAAAAAAAAAAAAAGAGAAAAGAAGGGTTTTAATATATTTTAAGTGGGTATTCTTGGTATTTTTTTTATTTCCGTTATAAAAAAGGTAACTATTGCGCCAAATATCTTTTTAATAGAAATCGTGATTTTGTTTTAAATTCGCACTTTTTCAATAAGCACCCTCTAATCAACTTATGGAAATCGCAGATTTTTTTGCGATTTTCAAATTTGCGTTTTTAAAATCGCAATCCCAAACACCCTAAAGTTGCGATTTTGTTTAATCGCAGATTATTTTTAAAAAAACGTACTCCCAAACGCACCCTTTATCTGACCCCCTTTATATCTTGGGCGTATGGGCCCCGTGTAGGCCCAATTCTCAATATATAGTAATATTTTATATTAATATAAATTCTATAATTATATTCTCTACTCTAACAGGTCTTGTTGAAAAATATATATTAAGAAGAAAGGTAGGTACAGTTAGGGCTGTTAAGTGAGCGAATCGGCTCGAATATTAAATGAAGCGCTTCGTGAACACAAATCCTAACTCGAATATTAAACGAAGCTACCTTGTGAGCTCGGCTCGTATAAGGCTCGCATCGCTTATTAAGCTCGGCTCGTATATTTTTTATTAAGTAACAAATAACAATATATAATCAACATTACTCATTTACTCAATAATAACAAATATATTATATACCTTTGTTTTTTTTTTGTTATTTATGTATATATATATATATATATATATATATAAGAAATATATGATATTATCATTAATCATTTTATCATATGATATAATCATATAGTACAATCGCACAAGTTATTGTGTCATTTAATGCAAATATTATAATTAGATAGTTTATACTTTGGAAATTGGAATCGTATATATCACATAATCGTTAATCATTATATAATCATATGGTATATCTGCATAAGTTATTGTGTTATTTAATCAATACATTATAATTATATATTTTATTCTTATAAAACATATATGATGTATCTCATGATCTTAGATCTAAGATAATATTAATATTAATTGTGAGATAATATGATCATAAAATTTAAGTATGAGTGTACGACCATTAGATCATATGAATTTATTACTTAGAGTTTGAGTATTACTATTAGATTAAATGATTAATAATTAAGTAACTAATATGTTTCTTATAATTTATACATTATAATAACAATTTACGGTAAGTAAAAACTTAACAATTTGAATTTAAATCATATATCATGAATCATGATAATAAAAAGTTAAGAACATATAATATAAGTATATAAGTTATAACAATTAACATTGACCCATAACCATTACCCATATAAATTAGATAATGATACAACCATATAACCATAAAAGTATATAAATGTTTACATATAAGATACATTATATATTAATATTGACATTATATAATTGACCCGTGTTAAGCATTTACATTTTAACATATTAACTAAATAATACTATATGTAATATGATAATAGTGATTAGAGTGTGTAAGTGTGACATAAAGCGTTTTACGTTGTGATTTAAAAAATACTTAATCTAAAATAATAAGAAAAAAAAATACGCGATTAAAAAACACAATTTTTAAAATTGTAATTATTGAAATTAAAATAACAAACTTCCCTAAATAATACTACATAACACAATTTTTATTCATAATTCCTAAATTTTGAATTTTGAAATTTTTATTGAATTTAATAATTTAATTGAATTTGAATTTGATATATGGAATATAAGTGTAATCGTAGCCATCCAAAATGTTTTGATGATCTAATAGCCGTTGGATGATATTAATAGATGACAACTATCAAGCATTTACTAAGAAGAATGTATATGGTGTAACAGAGACACCGTAAGCTTGCCTTGTTTGATCTAATCTGACGAGTAATATTAAATGTTGAAAAAGTTTATATGATCAATGGATTATATTAAACAAGCACACCAGATCTAAGTAGAGACAGCCACATGGGATATCTTTTTGGTAAAACAAATCAAACCGTTAATATTTAAAATTTAATTATTTTTCCAAATCCAACGGTTGCAAATTAGAGAACCCAAATTTAACCTAAATCTATCAGATCTCTCCATTCTCTCGACTCTCCTCTCACAAACTCTCCATCATCCTCCTCGCCTCCTTTCTCTATTGCCGCTCCTACCACTCTCCCAATGCCCCCAACAGCAACCACCACCACCACCGCAGCAACCACACACCTCGACGCCTGGCTGAAGCTGAACGGCTCGTGCCTGGTTTCCAAGAACTTGCAACTGCCAACCTCGCTGTCCACGCCGCTCTCGGAGGTCGTTTCACTCTCCCAGTACGCCGCGGATCGGAGGCGGAGGAGGTGATAAGATTTGTGGGTTTTTCTTTTTTTTTTGGGTTATTTTTTCTCTGTTTCTTCTTGGGTGGTGGGTGGTTTGGGGTTTTGCCGTTTGATGTGTTTATTTGGTTGCCTAGAAAATATTGGGCTGATTTCTTAAAGTTAGGCTAATTTTATGGTTGTGACCAATTTTGGGTGGGTCGAGATTCCATGTAAATGTGAGATTCCTTGTTGTTTGATGTGTTTGTTTGGTTGCCTAGAAAATATTGGGCGAATTTCTTAAAGTTAGGCTGATTTTATGGTTGGAACCAATTTTGTTTGGTTGCCCAGAAAATATTGGGCGGATTTCTTCGAGTTACGCTTAAATTGCAAAAAAAATAATAATAATAAAAGTCGAGCTCGAGCAAGAGCAAGTAGACGAGCTCGAGCTCGAGCTCGAACAGGGTTCCAACCCTGTCGAGCCGAGCTCGAGCAGCAAAGTCAGGCTCGACTCGAGCTCGAGCCTGGCCCAAAAATAAACGAGACGAGCCTGGACAGCCAAAGCTCGCCCAAGCTCGGCTCGTTTACACCCCTGGGTACAGCAAGTTTGCTAGCTACTTGCTAGGGAGTAGGGACGGATCGATCCACATCCACTCGAAAGGTCGTTGTCTTTAATACCAAAATTGAAATCCTCAGAATTAAGAAGCTGGTAAGTGTCCCAGAGTCCCTACACATTGAAACCTATGGGCATCCCATGTAAGTTTTTTCCCGGCTTCTGTTCGTCTTTAATACCAAAATTGAAATCCTCAGAATTAAGAAGCTGGTAAGTGTCCCAGAGTCCCTACACATTGAAACCTATGGGCATCCCATGTAAGTTTTTTCCCAGCTTCTGTTCAGCAAAACCACGTGTAAGAGAGTGTTTTTCATGGTGCATTAATGAATGGAGGAAGTTGCAGAGGGGAGGGGGGGCATGCATGCGTCTTCAACGCTTACTGGAATCACATGCTAGCCCATCGATGATCGATCCAATTATGTATAGTCATTAGTCAGTGGGACCATCCCATTCCCATCCATATATGAATAATACACACTACAGCAGGTCTCTCTTTTTTGTTCTTCCATAATCTTCTACTGTTCCATTCATGTGGAAGCTAGCAGACTAGTATCAGCAGCCTGCTTCCATTAATTTCCAGTTTTGGTACATAAACACATGCATGCAAATTGCAATGCACATAATTAAAAAGATTCAATTGAGCAGGACATGATCACCATGCTCTGCTATCCTTACCAGTACTGATTACTGTGCGTTCAGAAACTCGTGCCTTTCAAGGCAGCTGCTATATATACTAACATGGCTATCTAAATCCAAGGCAGCTAATGAACACCTTCTCACTTTGTCAGACATATATCAGTTTCTTATCTTGATAATCAGAACCAAGTATGTCTGTCATCTATTTGTCAAATTCCACAACATTTGATAGCTCTTTTTTTTCTTTTATTTATTTTATTTTATTTTATTTTTTTTCTTTATTTTTCTTGTGCCAAAGACATACTAAGTAATTAGAAAAATGGAAACCATGTATGATTTGATTGGCCCATGAGCAACTTCCTTAATTAACTGGCAAATTGTCTCGTGGCACACCTGCAGGCTAAGGCGCGCGGTACAGGAGAACGTTATGCATAAGGAAGGAAAGGCAGCAATTTCGGGTACACGTACACATTCCTACCCTACTACATCTACATGGGGCCGGCGTTCTTCTTTTCTCCCTTCAAAAAATCCTTGCTAACTTAGGTATGGAAGGGATCCTCTACCGGCACCTGACAAGTCTCTAATTCTCAGGAGTTTCAATAGTTGAGAGTGTGAAATAGAAAGAAGAGCAAGAAGCTAGGGAGAAATACAATAGTTGTGAAGGATTATTAGGAGTTTCAAATCCCCGCATGGTGAGCATATCTCTTCTTATTATCATAGCGCCCTGCAAGTGAAAATGTCTAAATTTACCACGTCACACTACTATTATAACCTTCTAATAACGCATCGAAAAGTCATTAATAAATTGTTGCTTTCTATTAGCTAGACTTCACATAAACTCATTAATAAAATAGGCCATAGCTTTTGTTTTACATATTTATACGACAAGAGCCCATGGGCTCGGACCATCAGCAGATGTTAGAATGGGCCTGGGGCCTCTACCCACTACAAGAAACTGACTCATCAGGTGCGACTTAATAAAGTCGCCCCTAATACTCAACTATTAGGGGCGACTTTTGAAAGTCGCCCCTAATAGTTAAGTATTAGCGTCCACATCCAAGTGGACGCTAATAGCCGACCCAAAAGATGAATATTAGCGTCCACTCTACAGTGGACGCTAATAACTCGACCCTAATATACACGCGGGAATTATTCAAGAGGCGGGAAAAAAATCAATAGGGTCGACAAAAGACTAGGTAGAAAAAATAAATAAAAAAATAAAA
>NC_081548.1:12254239-12279561 GCF_901000735.1 Corylus avellana | reverse complement strand
AAAGACCAATTATTAGGGTCGACTAAAGAGTAGGTAGAAAAATAAATAAAAAAAATAAAAAAAATAAAATTTAAGCTAATAATTAATTATAAGATAAATATCACATTAATGATCTTTTATACTAAAAATTTATTAAATTTAAATTTGTTGTTAATATTTTAATAATAAAAACATATTTAATATTTGACTCATCGAACATATAATTTGATGCAATATCTCCTTCCATTAGGATTTGGCGTTAAAATGTTATTTCCCAAAAATTTACCTCCGATAATATGTCATTATTTATTTTATATAAATTATCGGATATTCGATCGATCGTGATAAGATCAAATAATCGACCAAACTTCAAACAAATTAAGGTTCGTTCACACTTCCATTAGGTCCTACTGCATTTGTTCGATCGATCATGATAGGATCAAATGATCGATCAAACTTTAAACAATTGAAATTGAAGGTTTGATCGAATATCCGATCAATCATAATGAATTAGTTCGATTGATCGTGATAAGATCAAATGATTGACAATTGAAATTGAATTAATTCGATTGATCATGATATGATTAAATGATCGATCAAACATCGATCCTACTGAATTAATTTGATTGATTGTCATAGGATCAAATGATCAATCAAATATTTGATCGATCATAATGAATTAGTTCGATTGAAATCGATCATAATGAATTAGTTTGATTGATCGTGATAGGATCAAACATCCGATCGATCCTAATGAATTAGTTTGATTAATCATGATAGATCAAACATCCGATCGATCTTGGTGAATTAGTTCGGTTGATCGAGATAGGATCAAATGATCGATCGAACATCCGATTGATCCTACTGAATTAATTTGATTGATCGTGATAGGATCAAATGATCAATCAAACATTTGATCGATCCTAATAAATTAGTTCGATTGAGATCGATCCTAATGAATTAGTTCGATTGATCGTGATACGATCAAATGTTCGATCGAACATCCGATCGATCCTAGTGAATTAGTTCGATTGATCGTGATATGATTAAATGATCGATCAAACATCCGATCAATCCTAATAAATTAGTTCAATTGATCGTGATAGGATCAAATGTTCAATCAAACATTCGATCGATCCTACTGAATTTGTTCGATTGATCGTGATAGAATCAAATGTTCGATCAAACATCCGATCGATCCTAATGAATTAGTTCGATTGATCGTGAGAGGATCAAATGATCGATCAAACATCTGATCGACCCTAGTGAATTAGTTCGTTTGAACTGTAAACATTCAATTAAGCTATTAATTATTTATAAAAAAAAAATATCTTGTGAATAGTATTTTTTTTTTATTGAAAATGTCTTTTATATTGATCGATCCTAGTGAATTAGATCGTTTGAACTATAAACATTCAATTAAGCTATTAATCATTTATAGAAAAAAATATTGTGTGAATAGTATTTTTTTTCTTGAAAATGTCTTTTATACCCTTAAAATTGTTATAGAATTTCAAATTTACCCTACATTTAAACTTAAAATTATTTTAAAAAAATTGTAAGTATAATTTTAAAAAAAATAAAAATAAAATTACCCTAAATAGCGGCGACTAAGCAATGTCGCCGCTGATTGAGGCTTAATAGAAAATATTTGCGCCAACAAGTGGCGGGTTTCTGAAATTTTCGAACCGAAAATTTTCCCCAAACGCTCGAAAACACGAAAATCCCTAAAATTTTCCCCTCCCTCAAAAGCACTCAGCTCCCTCATCACTCTCACTCTCGATCTCTCTCCCGCTGCTCTCCCTAGCTCACCCTCTCTCTTACTCCGGCGAGGTCTTCAGCCACCGGGGAAGCTGTCTCACCGTCGCTCTTGTCTATCTCACTCCGGCGCAAGGTTCCGTCTACTGGCGAAGAAGAACGGGGCTTGCTCTCCCTCCCTCGCTCCTGTCTCTCTCTCACTCCGGCGAAGCCGAAGCCAAGTTTTACTTTTTCACCGTCAAACGACTTTGGTCAAAGAACACCTGCACACCTTTTACACCATAACACTAAAACCGCGTCTATATATAGCGGAACATTCACAAATTCTCACTTTGATTCCTTTTTCCCCCCCTCTCTCTCGCTGGCTGTTTTTTCTTTTCTATTTTTGGTTTTATTTATTTTTTCTTCCATTTTTTGGGTTTTCTTCGTTCTTCGGCTTTCTCAGAGTTCCGAGGAAAGGCAGGTATTTGTTTTTTTGTCTCTGATTCCTTCAAAATCCCTTTTTTTTAAAAAAAAAATTCATGGATTCAATGATAAAAAATTTTGTGGGGATTTCGTCTTGTTTGGTGTATGAATTTGATTGTATCTGATTTCTGTTCCCGTAGATTTTGAATCCATGATCGTTAATTTCTAGGGCTTGGAATTTAAATTCGTCTCGCATTTAGGGGCTGTATATATGTATGTTAAATGGTTGTGTTTGTTGGCCATGAAATTGTGAGAAAAGGACTCGAATTTGGGACCTGTTTCAAGTTGGAGTTTGAATAGCGTCCGCGATCTCTGTTCTTAAATTAATATGCGCCAACTTTCTGGATCTAAAACAATTTAAAAAAAAACTAGAAAATATAAAATTTGAAGTTGGGTTTTCTTTACCTTTGCATGCAGTTTTTTTTTTCTTCTAATTTCCTTTCTTTCCAATTCATGTTTGAATCCCTGGGTTTGGTATTCTGATATATTCTGGATCTGATTGCAGGGTGTGTACAAGTGTAGGAGATGTTAGAGCAGTTACTAATATTTACCCGAGGGGGATTAATCCTCTGGACATGTAAAGAGCTTGGAAATGTTCTTAGGGGATCACCAATTGACACCTTGATCAGGTCTTGTCTTTTGCAAGAACGACAAGGAGGTGGAAATTTCTGGTAATAACCGCCTTTTCTTGTCTTGTCTTGAATATATGTCTTCTAGCATTTGTGGTCATTATGTTTTAGCATTAATTTTTGTCTAGGAATAAAATATATGTCGTTTATTGTTAAAACACACATTAACTATATGATTATGGTGATCAGAGAATACTATTATAGATGGGCTTTTGGATCCATTTCTTTACTTTCTCGTTTTGATCCTTGTAGCAAGCATAAGAATCTATGGTTAGTGCTAGGCAATAGAATTCCTGGCATTACCAACCCAGCTTTCATAATATACCCTGTTGTTTGTGATTATGAAAATTTTGGTACTTGAAGAATTTGGCAAACATGTCTGGTCATCTCATGGTGCTGAAGGATTGAGTTAAATACTTGTTTAACAATGAGTGCAAGATAATTTATATGCTCAATGTGTGCTATGATGACATGATGAAGCAATACAAAAGCATTGCAATTAATCAGTTTAAGGCCAACATGATTTACATTTCTTTAACTAGAAGAACACTCTGCAATCAGTGAGAAAATGGAAGTTAGTTCCATTTAATACTAGAATAGTTCATAACTTATTTCATTTTTTTGTGTGTTTTTGAAACCCTATTCTAGCGATAACAGAATTTTTCCTTCTTTTGGTACAAGTACTCTGTTTTATGTCTTTGTATGGAGTGAGATAATTTGCTGTATACATGAATAGGCCTATTGTCTATGTGGTGATCATTTGATTCTAATAAAACAAGTTTCCCTTTCTCACTTCTCAGGCTTTAGATTTTTGGCCAAACAGGAGCTCGCAGGAAGATTTCAAAGGTTGTTGTAAACTGATTTTAGAAGATTGGTTTTCTTAATTTCTTGGAGAGGTAATACCCAATATGATTGTTGGAATTTTTGGATTTCGAGCAACAATTTATGCTGATTTGGACAGAATGTTAAGGTTTTTTTGGAGATCTTTATAAGCACAATTTTAGGGTTAAAATAGAGGACTTGAGGGTACTAAAAATATATTGTGAGGTCTTGAGTATCAAGCTTTGTGTTTCTGCCGAAATATGTATTATAATTTAGCTAGTGATTTTGTAATAACTTTGTGTATCTCAGACTTGTATTATTGTGTGCAGGAGGGATATTTTTTAGGATGGCTAATAATGAAGAGACAGGTAGCCCAGGTTGGGGTGCTTCGTTTGAAGATGTTGCAAGAGCTGTTGCTGCTGCGGCTGCTGCTGCCACTGCTGCTTGTTCACCACGGCCATCTGTGGTATTTTCGTCGAAAGATGATAATGGTGGTAGCCCAATACAAAAACTGCAGCGCCAAGTTGCTAGAGTGCTAAAAGGATTCTCACAGCCATCTGAAGTGAAAAGTGCAACATACAATCCAGAAGTTCTGACTAGCCAAAAGCGCCAATGGGCAAGCTTTCAGTTGCAATACTTGGTATGCTATGGTGTTTCAGTGGACTCTTCCATGTTCATGTTACTAATTTTTCTCAATGGAGGAAATTCAGCAAGTTGTTGCTGAAAGGTTTTCCAAGTTTGATTTTATATAGCCATACCATCCTACTTGTTTCATTCAGTTAGTTCATTATGGCAATATGATGGTTGATACTGGCCGCAGTTGGTGATTACAATTTTTGTCGTGGCATTTTTCAGATAAAATGACAGTTTTGTCTATAGTGTTTTGAATAACATCTATCCTATTTAAGTGTGCAGGATCATAGGTCTTTAAAGGAGCCAACAAAACTTTTTGAGAGCATGGTAATTGTAGGGCTTCATCCTAACTGTGATATTCAAACACATCATAGGCAATACATTGCCAGAAAGTCTGAAGGTTCTGGAAGATTGATAAGTGCGCTAAGTTCTCAGAATCAATCGCGTGTAGAACCCAACAATGAACCTCAGGTGGGTATTATTCTTATGAAAATATTGAGTTCATTTGCATTTAGATGTTTGTTACACATTTGATTTGATTTGTTGTTGTTCTATTTTCAAGTCTTATTTGTTTACCCTCCAGAAAAGCAGCTGCCTCTTAAATACAAAGATCTTCTTTCATTTTGCTTCCCTGGAGGCTTGGAGGTTGGGTGTATGCTTTTTGGGTCAATTTTTGGAATGATCAGTTTGTGTATTTGAAAGTTAGGAGCTATATTTCTTATTGCTCATGACTTCTAGTTGTTCAGCTGCTGTGGAATCATAAAATGTAACTTATGCTTGAAGTTTATTTAGTTACCATCTACTGGGGCTAGAAAAATGCTCATTAAAGTTTGAAACTTTAGAGAAGTTGATTTCTTCCAAATCTCTTCCGCTTTTAATGTTC
This sequence comes from Corylus avellana, assembly GCF_901000735.1. NCBI lineage: Eukaryota > Viridiplantae > Streptophyta > Magnoliopsida > Fagales > Betulaceae > Corylus > Corylus avellana. Next base: position 12,274,392 of record NC_081548.1, on the reverse strand, counting down.
GAGTCTGTTCATAGAAATCTACATAAGTTAATAAGAGTAAAAAATATGATAATTAAGCCTTCAGATACCCTCCTTTTCTTTACCCCTTTTAATTGGATGAAATCTTTGAGATGTTATTGGTTTTCTTCCTTTATAGTGTTCCCTGGTTCTGCGATCGATCGCACTTGGAGTGCTATCGATCGCAGTACCAGAGGGTTTTCAAGTAGGTTTTTTATATTTTGCGATCGATCGCACTCCAAGTGCGATCGATCGCAAAATGTCGAAAACCTACTGGTACTGCGATCGATCGCACACTATTGTGCGATCGATCGCAGATTATTTTCTTTTAAAATTTTTTTGGACCATTAGGGTCCACTTTGTGGACGCTAATAGTTAACTATCAGGGTCCACTTTGGTTTGGACGCTGATAGTTAATTTTATTTTTTTTTTGGACCATTAGGGTCCACTTTGTGGACGCTAATGATTAACTATCAACGTCCACTTTGGTTTGGACGCTGATAGTTAATTTTTTTTTTTTTTAATTTTTTAGGACCATTAGGGTCCACTTTGTGGACGCTAATAGTTAACTATCAGCGTCCACTTTTAGTGGACGCTAATGGTTGGCTTCCGTTTACATCATCTTTAGGGTCAAAACATTTCGACTTTTAGGGTCGATAAAGTGGACGCTAAAAGTGATCATTAGGGTCGACTTTAAATGGACGCTGATAATCACGCATTTGATCATTAGGGTCGGACTATTAGCGTCGACACCTTTAGGGTCGAAAAGTCGACACTGTTGTCAATAGCGTCCACTTTAGGACTTGAAGTCGCCCCTAAAGACCTAAATTCTTGTAGTGACCTATTCAAGGTCAACCCAGAGGATCAACTATTCAAATGACGAAGAATAACTCCACATCTCTATATTATCCTCGGGAAGTCTATATTCAGGATTTCATTTACGGTCAGAGCAAAGCAATGCAATGTTTGTAAAGGCGAATTGTTGATTACAAATTAGTAAGCGTTAGCCAACATTATGTGGAGGTAGAGATGTTTGAGCATTATACTCGGCTACTACAAACGGAAGATCCTGTCACTAAGTTCTCTGTCAGTCACATATGGGCCTCAACAATTCTCCATCAGTTACGCCTGAGCATCCTTAACTCTTTAAACGGTTACACTCAATCCCGGATCGTCTGCCCAATTATCATTCATTCACCAGCGGTTACACCCAATCGCGGATCCTCCGCCTGACAATCATTCTCTCTTTACTAGCTACACTACAAAATAAAGAAGGGATCCAACAAAGAAAGGAACACGTAAAACTCATCTTGAATACACTATCATTCTATCGAAACGATCACTGACTTAGTCATCGGAGGAGGATTCGCCGGAAACATCCCGGTGAGCTCTCTTAATCATCCTTTATCTTGCAGATCAAGCAAGAGCAACAACGACGAGGCAATTTAGTATTGGAGAAACAAACTTCTTCCCCTTGAATTCACCAAATCGGAAACTATTTTAACTGTCATCAGAGGAGGATTCACCGGAGATACCCCGGCGAGTTCTCTTAACCACATTTTATCTTGCAGATCAAGAAGAAGCAACAATGATGAGGCAATCTAGTATTGGAGAAACAAACTTCTTCCCCTTGAATTCTCCAACCTGGAAACTGATTTAACAGTTTGGCGCAATTTGTGGAAACGACTTCTTGTTATTGCAAAATTAAAATCCGTGATGGTGAACACAAGGTACAGACGTCAAGCTCACCATGAAGAATCAGCAATTCAGGCCAATCAACCGCCACCAACAATTCCCCCAAATGGAGGATACAGGGAACATAATGCAGCCTTGGAGGCTCAAGTAACCCTTTTGATTCAACGGAATGAGGAGCTGCACCGCAGTTTTCCGACAAAATCTCTTTCCAAGGTTAACCGAAACGGACATTCAAAAGAGCAAGGGAATCACAGCCATCATTCTAATGGTCGCAGTCATCTGGTCGACAGTCGTCATTGCAATTGCGAAGGTAGTTACAGGGAGGATAACTGAAGAGAAAAAAGCAACCTGGAATGTAGCAATCGAGAAAATGCTAACATAGAAGGTGGTTCTCGGAAAACAGAGGATCCTAAGAAAGACCAAGCATTGGTTGACCAGCAAACTGGTCACTACCCAACAAGATGTAGTAAACAAAGCCCTGGCAGAATTAGCAATGCGGTGTGCAACAATGGAGCGGAAGGAAAAGCATAAAGCCTGTAACATCCCAGTCCCATATTGGAAAATTGAGAAGGAGCCCACATAGAGTAGGTGGTTTATAAAGCTAGTCATTGGTATTAAGTCCTACATTGCCTAGTTACTATGTGAAACTGGGCTTTATAATAAAATCTAGGGAAGCTCCAAATTGACTAGTCTTTTTGGGGTGATAGCATAGATGTGGCTAGCGCTTTTTCCTAGGTTGTTACAAGTGGTATTAGAGCCATTTAGTAACGCCAAGTCATGTGGTACTGGAGCACTACAGTGACCCTGACGAGGACGTTAGGAATTTAAGAGGGAGAGTTTGTAACATTTCGGTCCCATATTGGAAAGTTGAGAAGAAGCCTATATAGAGTAGGTGGTTTGTAATGATAGTCATGTGTGTTAAGTCCCACAGGTGACTAGAGCTTTATAATGAATTTCTAGCACTTTATAATGAATTCTAAGGAAGCTCTAAATTGACTAGTCCTTTTGAGATGATAACGCAGATTGACTAGTGTTTTTCCCTGGGTTGTTACAAAGCCACTGTGGTTAGCAAACTGTTGTGCAAATTTTAATTACTCGCAAGTGGTTGAATTGTTTGCAATAAAGGATTTTGCAAGTACGAGGTCGATCCCACGGAGAATTGTATTTTTTGAAAATAATTTTACTCTAAACTAATTAAATCCTACCCTAGTCCTGAAAATTGATTTGATTTTTGAAATTGAAAACAAAACAAAGTAAAATTAATCAAAAGGTAAATACTAAGGTTTTAGAATTCACACTCATCAAATCAAAGCACGCATTATTATGTTTGTTCATACATCCGAATTTCAATACAATCCTATGCATGTTCTTTTTTCCTAAAAATAACCTATTGAAAGATTCCATGAATCCATCCATTATACAAATTACAATGCATATCCAATTTAAATCAAAATCATCCAATGTATCCGTTTGATTAACAAAAAACAATAGATATCCAATTTAAATTGAAAGATGCAATGTATCCGTCGGTTGAAACACAATGAATATCCAACTTTGGCACAAATGTTAATATAAACAATCAATTACAAGAACTTAATCAAATAATTTAATTGAAATGAACATATATTACACTAAACATCGGAATTGTACGAACAAAACATAAAAATATGCAAACAAATCAATGGTAAGGCTTCATCTTCAACCTTAGTTGAAGGTTTAGCCTTTCATGACAAAAGGAATCATAAAGAAACTAATTAACTTCATTAAAATCAAAGAACTTACAAAAAAATTGGTGTTCAAAGCTACAAAAACACGAAAATGACAAAAAACAGTGCCCCCTGGCGCGCCTCTGTATGTTTCCCTAGAAAAATATGGTATTTATAACCCTAATTTAGGGTTTCAGTGCTTTCGGGTTGGACGAGTGCACTCGATTGTACACTAGGTGCGCTCGATTGCACTCGAGCATGCTTAACTTCTACTGCGGTGCAGCGCTCGCACACTGATGGATTGCTTGTGGGTGTATATGCACTCGTGTGTAACACTTCTACGATCGAGTGCATATGCATTTGAGCTTAGTAGTGCGCTCAATCCTACTTCCTCCAATGGCTGTTTTTCAAACCTTCTTCCAAAATCTACATTTTTCACCTTAAAGCCGCAGTTTTCTCTTAGCAAACTGCAAAACACTAAAATACCAAAACTAATATGAAACATTAGATTAAGACACAGCTAATGCATTAACAGATGCAAATTAAGGGGCTCAAATATACAATATTTGGCACTCATCACAAACTTTTTGTAGGAACAGAGATGCCATTCACCAAACAGGTGATAGACCATCAACTTCCCAACAAGTTCAAAGTTCCTCAAAATTTGAGTTACGAAGGTGGCGGGCACCCGATAGAAGACTTGAAAAATTACAGAATGCATCTGGCCCTCGACGCAACACTCGATGAGGTAGCTTGGAGAGCTTTTCCCATGACCCTCATTGGGAATAGTAGGGATTGGTTATGAGGCTTAGCACCTAATTATATTAGCACCTTCGAAGAACTCGCTCGGATATTTTTTAGGCAATTTTTAGGATCCCGGGAAAGGAAGAAGCCTTCTAGGTATCTTTTGACACTTCACCAACGTGAGGAGAGAGCTTGAATGAATTCATGATCCAATTCAATCTAGAGAAGCTCAAAGTAGAAGACCCAACCGATGAAGCCATGTTCTTTGCAATTTACCAAGGCATCGCACGCGAAGAACCAATTATGCGAAAACTTGCTAAGAGACAACCGGATAACCTCCAGACAGTACTAGACAAGGTGGAGGAGTTTATTAAAGAACAGGAAACTCTGAAGGCAATGAAGGTGACCAGGAAATCATATCGAAAGCGTGAAGAAAAGAAGAGAAAAGAATTCAGGAGAGCAGAGGATGAGCCTAGAACAAACAAAAAGAGGTTTAATGATTTCAATTTTAATCTTCTCAATGCAAATATTTCCGAGGTCCTAATGGAAATAAAGAAGGATCCTGAATTCCAAAGGCCACCCAGAATCTTGGGGGTTCCACCACCATAGAAATCAGACAGATACTGCGAGTTCCATGAGGCAAATGGACATTACATAGAAGGATGCATAGCACTACGCCTTATGATAGAAAAATTCACAGAGAATGGCAAGCTAGTGCATTTTCTGGACAAGCATAAAGACGCAAGCAAAAACAATAATGGCAAGGAGGTGAACGAATAAGAAGTTCGAAATCGAAGAGTAAGGGAAGATAGACACTGGAGGCATCCTAGCCTAAGAAGAGAAGATCTGGGTCGAGGTAAAGGCCAAAATCGTCGAAATAGCAGAGAAAGGACAGATGACCATCAAAGAAGACATAGTCAGAATTGTTGGGAACCACAACAGCAGAAAGAAGCTCCCGAGATTCATACCATCATAGGAGGATTTGCTGGTGGTGGAGAATCAAAGTCATCAAGGAAAGCCTACACCCGGCAAGCTTGTTCTCATGGAGTATATGCGATCGAAAGACCAATAAAGCAGTCACGATGGGATTCGTTGGTCATTGGCTTCTCCGACGCGGATTATGAAGGAATGATTTTACAACATTCTGATGCATTAGTGATTACTTTAACGTAGCAAATCACAACATCCATTGCATCTTGCTTGATAATGGAAGTTCGGCTGACATAGTGTACTGGTCGGTATTTGAAAAAAATGAACCTCAAGTGAGAAAAGATCATTCCTTGCCAATACCCACTAATGGGGTTCACAAGGGAGCAAGTTCAACCGGTCGGATCGATTGAATTACTTGTCACCGTGAGTTATACCCAAGACAGGCGACCATAATGGTAAAATTCCTGTTGGTCGATTGACCATCCTCATACAATCCAATTATCAGCCGGACAGATCTCAATGAATTTAGGGCCGTAACTTCAACCCCACATTTGAAGATGAAGTTTCCAATGAAGAATGAAGTTGGAGAAGTAAGAGGAGACCAGCGAGCAACTCGCCAATGCTACAATGCTACAATGTAGCTATGAAGGAATGCCTTGAAGCAAGCAGCTCAGGACCTCAAAACCTAGAGGATCAATAGCAATTATAGGGAGGGGAGCCGGTTGAAGAATTGGAAGAATTCCTAATCAGCGAACTGGATAGAAAAGTCAGGGTTAGTTCACAACTTGACTCTATCATAAAGAAGGAGCTAGTATCTTTTCTTCAGAAAAATGGCAATTTGTTCTCATGGAGTCATGAAGATATGCCTGGAATAGCACCCTTGGTCATGATTCACAAACTAAATGCAGAACCAAGCTATAAATCGGTAAAACAAAAAAGAAGGGGGTACTCCACAGGAAAAAGTAAAGCAGCTGTTGAAGAAGTGAAGAAATTATGTGAAGCTGGATTCATCAAAAAAGTACAGTATACAACCTGGCTATCGAATGTCATTCTAGTAAAGAAATCAAACGGCAAGTGGCGAATGTGTGTTGATTTCACTCATCTAAATAAAGCCTACCCCGAAGGATCATTATCCATTACATCAGATAGATTTATTAGTCGATTCAACATCCAGGCATGAGTTGCTCAACTTCATGGATTCATTCTTGGGATACAATCAGATATCCATGCATGAGTCGGACTAGGAAAAGACAGCCTTCATGATAGATAGCGATATATATTGTTATAAGGTGATGCCCTTCGGTTGAAAGAACGCTGGAGCAACTTACCAGAGGCTAGTCAACAAAATGTTTCGAGATCAAATTGGGAGAAATATGGAAGTTTATGTGGATGACATGCTGGTGAAGAGCATACAGGCCGAAAGCCACATTGCAGACCTTACCGAGGCTTTCCACACCTTGCAAAGGTATGGAATGAAGCTTAAACTAGCCAAGTGTGCTTTTGGCGTCTCCTCGAGAAAATTCTTGGGATTTATAGTATTAGTAGAGGAATCGAGGCTAATCCCGAGAAGATCAGGGCAGTACTAGAAATGAATGCTCAGTGAAGTATTAAACAATTAAAGCAACTAACCGGGAGAATAGCTGCCTTGAATCGTTTTATCTCTCGATCGATAGATAAATGCTTGCCATTTTTCAAAATATTGAGAAATGCCTTCGCTTGGAGCCTAGAGTGTGAAGCAACTTTTTCACAACTAAAGGAGTATCTCGGCAGCCCACCATTGCTCAGCTGACCAATCAACAAGGAAGCCATTTATTTGTATTTAGTAGTATCTCCTGCAGTGGTTATCTCCACTTTGATATGAGAAGATGAAGGTATACAAAGACCGATTTATTTCACCAGCAAAGCTTTAAACGGAGTAGTAGTAAGGTATCCGCGAATTGAAAAGCTTGCCTTTGCGCTAGTTAATTCAGCCCGAAGATTGCAACCATATTTTAAAGCTCATACAATCAAAGTTTTCACTGAGCATCTACCATGGAAAATTCTGCAGAAACCCAACATCTTAGGTCAGTTGGTCAAATGGGCAATAGAGTTGGGAGAATTTGACATAGAATTCCTTCCTCGAAATGCAATTAAGGGGCAAGCCTTGGCCGATTTCCTGGTAGAATTTTGTAATTTCCTAGAAGAAGAAGAAACAACTCTTCAACCTAGAAGAGAAGTGGAGTTGGAATAGTCTTAACCGAGCCCGAGGATGTGAAGGTCGAAGTAGCAATCCAGTTGAAATTCACTGCTACCAATAACGAGGCTGAATACAAGGCTGTTAAAGCATGACTAAGCATAGCCCGGGAAGTAGGGGCAAGAAATTTAGAAATATGAAGCGATTCTCAAGTGATTGTGGAGCACATCAAAGGAGGATATGAAGCTAAAAGTGAAAAAAAAAAATGAAGAAATACCTAACCAAGGTGAAACGTATGGTGGAATACTTCGACAAGGTTTTGTTTACGAAAGTACCTTAGGAAAGTAATATGCGAGTGGATGCTCTAGGTCGTATTGGCTCGTCCAAAGACAAGGAAATATTGGTAGTCGAATGCTCAGTACAAGAACAGTCAGAGGCTTCGACCACTCCCACCATCCAAGTAGCTCAAGTTGATGAAGACTCAGAAGGCCCAGAGTGGGCAAGAGATGTTATGTGCTAAATTATTCATATTTTATCCCCTTAATTTATATTTGTTAATCTCTTAGTTTTGTTAGTTTGTGCAATTTTACTTCCTTTTTGTGTTTTAAGTCTTTTTATAGGTTTTTTTTTAGGAAAATGAAGTATTTTGGAAAAGTCGGGCTTAAAGGACAAAATTAGGAAAAGATAGAAGTTCTATGTTTTATATCACACAAAGGATCGATCGTAGGAGTGTGATCGAGCGCACAACCTCTGCGATCAAGCGCACTCGGGCGCTGTAGAAATTGCAGACACGCAGCAAGACTCCTTTTTTCTTCCCAAACTTGGATTTCCAAGTCCTAGTTGTAATAGGACTTAGAACTCCGAATTTTCTAGGATTCCTAGGGCTTCTAGGACTCTCCTAAGCCCTATAAATAGACCTCTAAGCCTCACAGTTTAACACACAACTTGGAGAGGAGAATTTGGAGGCTACTTCTTGGAGCGGTTTTCGGTTATTTTTTTTCCCTTTATTTTAATTATGTGTAACTAAATATTATAGTAGGGCTAGATTGAAACCCTAATTATGTTTCTTTAATATTTCAATATTGGTGCCTTTGTGATAATCATATTGTGATGCTTAACTTGATTAATTCTTGTTTTATCGAATTCCTCATATGAATGTGTCTGATCAACATATGCATGTGGCATAGATTAATTATTTATGTCAATTTGGATGATCGAGTCATGGGCTTAATAGAGTGACAAAAGAATCTCCTCATGGGTTCTTGGGTTAATCAACATGGGGAACCAAGAGTAGACACCTTTGCCCCAGGCCTCATGTGTTTGTCGATTTCCATAGATTTATGTTTTCTTAAAGAACAACTTAGTATACACCCATGCTAAATCCTTTAAGAAAGAAAATAATTAGAGTCGACACCCATGCCTAATTTGTTGCTTAGGAGATCAACACCTTAAGGAGTAGACACCCATACCCTTAGGTTGGCAAACTTAAAGTATTCATAATATGATTGGAACATTGGCATATTATTATATTATTGAGCATGATTAGTGGTTGATATCAAAGCCCTACCGTTTCATTTATCTTTATTTCTTTTTCATAATATCAATTTCGTAACAAAATTTGGTATTTTAATTTAGAAAATAAATTCTAAGCAAAATCAACAATGCATGTGGGAATGATCTCGTACTTGCACCCTATATTATTGTTTTGATATTGTGCACTTGCGAGCTAAAACGTACCAAATATTTACCTATTAATATAGGTAGGTATTTGTCACAACAAGTTTTTGGCACCGTTGCCGGGTATTGTTTAATTTTGTTTAGAATTTTTTTTTTTCCTTTTCTTCATTTATTTTATTTTCTTTTTAATTTTAATTTTTTTTCCTGTTTTTGATTACCGTACGTTTAGTCCCATTCTGCAGCGGTGCGATCGAGCGCACTGTTGCAGGGCGATCAAGTGCAAAGCCAAACAGCCGCGTCGAAGACGCTGTGATTTCCTTTCTGTTTTTGTAGTTCTTCCTCGAGTGTGGTCGAGCGCACCACTCATTACGATCAAGTACACTATCGGATAACACCTCAATCCAGCACTTCAAGCAGTCTATGAGTTTTTCTTTTTATTTTTGTTTTTATTTTCTTTTGCTATTTTAATTGCTTTCTGTTGTCTTATTCATGTGGGGAAACATTCTGACACCCCATGGACCATGTTCATATTTCCATAATCCTTATCACCATGTTAGAGATTGTCCTTCAACAAGACAATTTTCTAACTATTCTTATGGGCATATGAACAATTTGTTCTCTAGACCGGGGAACGACGGCTATTTTGATTCCTATAATTTGACATGGAACGAGTAGTCTAATCTCTCGTGGCAAGCTCAAGCTATTGGAATTCATGCTCCACAATTTCATGAACTGCACCATCAATCATATTCGCAATTCTATGATCATTCATACTCCCTTCAATCAGCTCCACAATAGCAATACCAGGCTAAAACACCTCCTCTTAAGTTTTTTGAAAAGACGTTAGCTATGATCAGTTTGGTGACCAATAATACACTACAAGCAGTTAAGGAGATGAAGAACTCTCGCTTGCAATCAATTAAAAGGACGGAGGCCCACTACACACAAATAGCAGATTTTCTCAAAGAGGAAGAGCCCCAAAGTTAGTCGGTTACCACTATTCATGGACATTATATGGAGAAAGAGAGTATTTGCTATCATAAAGATGAGCCATCCATCTATTGGTCTCAACAATATCATGAAGAGGAGCCATCCCCCATCTATTAGCCCCAACAATACCAAGAAGAGATACCTCATTCGAAGAGTTATGCCTTAGAAGAAGCGAGTTCTGCCTTAAAAGAAGCACATTCTGCCTATAAAGAAGCAATATCAGCTTTTCTTAGCCTAGCGAAGGAAAGTAAGCGATCATTTGAAAGGATGGAGACCCACTTCAAACAAAAAACCGATATCCTCAAAGAAGAAGAAGAAGATTGTCAAAATCAGTCGGTGGCCAATGGATACTACATGGAGGATGACTGCACATACTATTATGAGCAAGCTATCCCACAGTGAAGAGTGAAGAAATGGTTGAAAATCAAGTGGAAGAAAGGAAAGAGGAGCGAATTGAGGTTACATAAGAACCACATCGGGAAAAGAAGAGAGCACTAAGACTTTTTCAACATTAGCTCATATTCTCGAAGTACCAAGAGTCTAGGAAAGAAGTCTGTTAGGGCTACCAAATGAGCAAATTGAGGACATCAAGGAAGATAAACTCCCTGAGTATTCTCTTCATAGTATCCCAATTCATGATTCCTTTCCCGAAGATAAACTATTTGAGAAGACTCAGAGTGGTCCACCCAATTTACAAACAATTCCAATCACTCTTTGGTCCAAGAGAAGAAAAGATTGATGCTTCAAGTTTAAACTCAAGGGTCAAAATGCACTGAGCGCTTCAATGATGAGGATTCTGTTGGCTTGGCGGATCCCATATATTTTGACTAAATGAGTCATATTCATAGGTTTGAGCATAGGCCCTATGCACTCGAGTCCTTCATCAAGCCAGGGTCCATGATCACCATCCAGGTTTATCCTTTCCATTGTTGTTCCATGTTCATTCTTTGGTTATATTTATTTTACCACAATGTGTTGCACTTTACTGGCATTTGGTTGGTGTATCATCTAGTTGTTTTAGTTTTATTTTGTTAATTTTAGATTTTTTGTTCTTTAATTAGAAAAAAAAATTAAAAAAAAAATTGCATTTTGTTACCGCGAACGAGCGCACCTTGTGTGTGCTCGAGCACCCAAAATTTTTTTCCCTTTGTTTCTGCGAACGAGCGCATCCCCACCATGAATGCACACCTCTGCGCAAGTGCGATTGAGCGCACTCACTGTGCGATCGAGCGCACTTGAGCATAGGGTCACATGACCCATTTTTAGGTCATTTTCCCCTTTCCCCCTTCATTCTTTCCCCCCCGCGTTGTAAACTTCCCCAGCACCCTCTCTTCCTCACTGCACACTACTGCACCACCAGCTCCTCCCAGCACCGTTCATCAACCATTTCTACACCACCCTCCACCACCGCACGCCACCTTGCACACACACACCTTCAGCACTGTCCCTCCATCTCTATTTTCCCCCATTCTCGCCTAAATCTATTTTTTCCGATTTCCCCCATTCTCTCCACATTTTTCTCTATTTTGGCACGCACAACTCGTAGCTACGGATTATGCTTGTCTCTATGTTGGTTTTCCTTTGTTTTGCAAGGGGTTGGAATCATTTTCAAGTGGTTTTACACCAATTGGTTTTGGGAGTGCATACCAAGTGTTCGACGAAAATCCTAAACCAATTTGAACAATGCCTAAAGCTCGAGCTTCATCCTCTTGGTCTTCTGAAACTCAAGCCACCTCCTCTCGACCCACTTTCAAGGAGAGGGAGCTTCTTTTTGAGACAACATTTGCAATAGAAGATGACTTCAAGCAGTTTGAAGCTACTCAATGGGTGGTTGAAGAGTTGAAGCGCCGTGGGTTGATGAGATTATTCAAGCCTGTCACTTCCACAGCCTACAAACGCCTCATTGCACAGTTCTATGAGCACCTCCCTTACGACTGTACCAAGCCGAGTGTCATGTCCTCATCAATGCAAGGCAAAGATATTGAGGTGACATCCATCGACATAGCCATTACTTTACAGTGCAATGATGAGCACCCTCCAGAAGATGCACCCTTGGAAGAGCAACCTCCTAGGTTCTACGTTGTAGAAATCATTGAGGACATGTGTGAGGGGTAGTTTGTGGACAAGCACAACAATGCTGGCAGCAGGGCCAAGATGCCTCCATGACTCTGGCTTGTGGACTCTATTCTGCATCGTAATGCATTCCCCTTGGGATACAAAACTCAGAGGCGAGACCTGTTCCTCCAAACACTTTACGCCTTTCATAAAGGTTTTTGGTGTTCCATTCCTGCACTCACCTGGAGCCAAATTCATAAATTTTGGGACAGGGTGCATGTATGACGAGCCGGCTTTACAAATAAATGGGGTTACCTTTCCCATTTTTACACACTCATATTCTCAAGAAAAGGGGCATTAAAGGAACCTCACTAGATGGACCTGTCAAAGAGCACCAAAAATTTGGCAGAATCCAGTGGAACTAAAGCCAATCACACATGCCAAGGGTACCTCGGGTGCCAGCAGCTGAGGCAAAGATGGAGGAGAAAGAGCCAATGGACATGGATGACCATGCAGCTGAGCAGGCAGGGGAAGAGGAGACCATCACTAAGGGCATATCACAGTACCAGTACATTTGTGATGAGTTTTCATTCCTCCGGTATGAGCTAGCTTACCAGAGACGGGAAGCTCAGGAGGAATAGTTCTTGGTTGCACAACGTTTAAAGGTGCAAGAAGAACTATGTGGAAGCAAGGAGACCTGTCACAGGCACAAGATGGTTTGCTATGGTCCATTCTAGACTGACTACCACCACCTTCAGGGCCATCCTTTTTAGAACAGCAGTGAGGGGAGGACCACAGTCTAGTTGAAGACGTTAAACTTAGCGTTCATGGGAGGCACCCCACAGTATATCCTTTTTATTTATTTGTTTGTTTGTTTTTATTTTATTTTCATTTTATATTTATTTTGTTTTTGTTTTCTATTGTTATTTTAGTGTTTTGTTTTTCAGGAACAAGTGTGCTTGCGTTCAAGTTTGGGGGTGTGCTATGAGCCATGCCAATCCAGACAGTTTTTTCCATCTCCCAGGTGAGATCTTTTCATGCTATACATGGTGTGCCAAATACTACTTAAATTAATAGATAATATTTAGTATGTATTACTCGCAAGTGCATAAGATCAAACAATAGTATAGTGCAACAAGTACGAGATCGATCCCACGAAGATTCTTGATTTTGTTTTAGAATTGATAAAAATATCAAATTGTCACTAAATTGATATTGTGAAAAAGAAATAAAAAGATGTAAAGATAAATGAAAAGGTAAAGGCAGGGCTTTAATATCCACCACTAATCATACTTAGATAATATAACAATTTGTCAATGATCAAATCATATTATGAATACTTAATGTTTGCCAACCTAATGGTATGGGTGTCTACTCCTTAAGCTATTTATTTTCCTAAGCAACGAATTAGACATGGGTGTCTACTTTAATTCTTTTCTTTCTTAAAGGATTTAGCATGGGCGTCTACTATGTTGTTCTTTAAGAAAGCATAAATTTGTGAAAATCGACAAACACATGAGGCCTAGGGCATGGGTGTCTACTCCCGGTTCCCCGTGTTGATTAACCCAAGAACCCGGTGTGAATTTCTTTTGTTACTCTTATTAAACCCAGAACTCGATCATCCAAATTGATTTAATTAACTAGTCCATGCAACATACATATAATGGCCAATCACATACATATGAGGAATTCAAGAAAAAAGGAATTAATCAAGTTAAGCAACACAATATGATTATCACAAATGCACCAATATTGAAATATTAAATAAACATAATTAGGGCTTCAATCTAGCCCTCCTTAAGAGTTAGTTATACATAATTAAAAGAAAAGAAAAGGAAAAGGGAAAGAAAGAACCGAAAATCACTCCTAGAAGTAGCCTCCAATTCCTCTCCCCAAGGTTGTGTCTACTCCAAGGATGATTATTCTAAAGGTTTAGTGGTCTTATTTATAGGCTTAGAAATACTCTAGAAAACTTAGAAACCCTAGTAAAATCATAGGGTTTAGTCCTAGTGCAACTATGACTAGAAAAACCATAATATGGAAAGCAAAGAGAGTCTAGCTGCAGCTTCCAGAATTCTCTAGTGCACGGGTGTGCTCGATCACAGCCCGTGTGCGCTCAATCGCACCTCTGCGATTGATCGCAGTGCGATTGAGTCTTCTCTTGTGCGCACGAGTGTATGCCTCGCTCTTCACTTCTGGACTTCTCTGGAAATTGGCTCGATCGCAGGTCCCCTGCGATCGATCGCACTACCAGAATTCTTTTGCTTGCTTCAAGTCTTCTACCTTTTTCCCAATTTTATCCTTTAAGTCTGATACTTCCAGGAGTGCTTTCTTTTCTTCCAAAGACCTATAAAACAAAGAAAATATAAAAAGAAAGTAAAATTGCACAAACTAACAACACTAAAGAATTAACACATATAAGTTTAAGGTCTAAAATATGAATATTTTGGCACTTAACACACCCCCAAACTTACATATTGATAGTCCCTTAGGAATACGAAACTAAAAACAACATAGAAAAACAGAAAACAAAAAGATAAATCCATCTTTCGTGGGATGTACGGTTGCATTTAGCACATGTAACAAGCCTTTTAAACCCCTAGGAATTCCGTAGAGGACGAGTGAAGTCTCGTGAGGGTTTTCTAGAAATGTTACCCACAAACATTATGCAAAAATCATGTTATTCAAAAATTCAAGTGTCACTCAAAATCATGATTCTCATTCATTAGCAAGCTTAAAAAGATAAACACCATCTTCACAATGAATTGAAATTTTAAAGTCTAATTACTTTCAAAAAAACAGGCTAAGGCATCACAAGTTCAACACAGTGTAAAGTGAACTAGCACATAAATATGAAGCATCCAATTAATTCCAATATGCAAAGTCTCAGTATCTCAAAGTTCACTGAAATCTCCATTAGAATGAATATCTATGGCATAACTTTTCTTTTTCTCTAAAGTCAAAAAGGCTACGAAACCAAACTAACCATGACATTAACCAAATCAAAATTCTTTACCTTTTGACGTGAACACTCAATGCTTTGTGGCAAGAGGTCCAGTTACTTAGTGAAACGCTTATCAATGATCATCATTTTTTTTTCTTTTTTTCTATACTCATTTTTCTCTTTTTATATATATAAATATGCCAAAGTATCCATCTAATAAGTCATCCAGTTTCACCCAAGACATAGAAACACACACATCAGACTTTCATGTCATACCCAACAAATTATGTGCTAATGTGCTTATGTAGATCAGATCAAAATGTGAAACCGAACTAACCATGACATTAACCAAGTCAAAATTCTTCACCTTTTGACGTGAACACTCAATGCTTTGTGGCAAGAGGTCCAATTACTTAGTGAAAAGCTTATCAATGATCATCATTTTTTTTTTCTTTTTTTCTATACTCGTTTTTCTCTTTTTATATATATAAATATGCAAAAGTATCCATCTAATAAGTCATCCAGTTTCACCCAAGACATAGAAACACACACATCAGACTTTCATGTCATACCCCACAAATTATGTGCTTATGTAGATCAGATCAAAATGTGAATTCTCAACTGTCCTAAGCAAGTAACCAAACTGAAAAACTCAATTATCAAATCAGGTGTTCAAAATTTTAAGCTCACCAAGGAAATCAAATTACAATTTTTAAGATCAACCAAAATTTTAAGACAACCATGATTATGCAATTTTTTTTTTTCTTTTCACAAACAACAAAAATAAAAATAAAATAAAACTGGCACATTTTTTTTTTCTTTTCACAGAAAATAAAAATAAAATAAAACTGGGACAAAGTGTGTGTCTCCCATACCCCCAAACTTAAATTATACATTGTCCCCAATGTGTCTATAACATGGAAAGAATTTACCCAGGATATGGACGAAATTGTCTGGAATAACATGGCTCATAGCACACCCTCAAACTTGAATTGAAGCTCATTTGTCCTTGCAAAACACTAAAGTAACAAAGGAAAACAAAAACAAAATAATAATAATAAAAATAAAAAAAATAAAACAAAATAAAATAAAAACAAACAAACAAAATAAAAAGGATATGCCATGGGGTGCCTCCCATGAGTACTAAGTTTAACGTCTTCAGCCAGGCTATGACACTTTAAACTTGAAGCACCAGTCTTTTCTTCTCTTGCACCAAAGGGAATGAATTCTTCCTATTGCAAGATGCTTCCGAATGTCTATAGATTGGGGAAGACCACTTTGAGTTTTCTCAAACAGTTTCTCATCCGGTGGGGAATCATGAACTGGAATAAAGTAGGAAGAAAACTCAGGGAGCTTCTCTATCTTGATGTCCTCAATTTGCTCATGTGGTAGCTCTAATAGACTTCTCTCCTGGCATCTTAGTAATTCGGGAATAGGATATGATGTTGAAGAAGTCTCAATGCTCTCTTTCTTTTCCCGATGTAACTCCTCTAGAACCTCAGTTTGCTCATCTTCTTCTTCCACCTTGTTGTTCTCAAGAGTAGAATCTAATAAGGCCTCAGCTTGCTCACGTATCATGTCAAGGTCCAGATCAAATTCATATTGAGCAAAGTGCTCTTCCAACGGATCCTCCAGACTTGGCTCATTAGAAGTCTCAGCATACTCAAGTAGCTTGTCCAAGTCAAGGTCACCTCCAACTTCATCAAAGCATTCTCCCAAAGGATCCTTAAGACTTGGCTCATTAGAAGTTTTAGCATACTCAAGTAGCTTGTCCAGGTCTAGGTCACCTCCAAATTCATCATAGCACTCTCCCAAAGGTTCCTCAAGACTTGGCTCACAAAAAATTTCCTCACCAGTTTCTTCATTCCCAAGTGTGGTGGTTGTTTGCTCATGATAATAAGTGCACTCTTCCTTCATGTATTGTACATTAGGATTTGCCACCAACTGACCTTGACACTCTTCTTCTTTGAAGATATCTAATAATTGCTTGAAGTGATTTTCTATCTTGGCCATGGTGGATTGCAATTGTTGATTACAGGCCTTACTATGGCTAAGAAAAGCTTACATTATTTCCTCTAAGGTAGGCCTTTTTGGAGGAGGTGGTTCTTCTTGGTATTGTTGTTGCTCTCGGTATTATTGAGGCCAATCAATGGGAGAAGATTGATCATAAATTTGTGGATATGATTGAAGGTGCAATTCATGATATTGTGGAGCATGATTTTCAGGAGCTTGAGCTTGACACGCAAGATTAGACTGTTGGCTCCATGATGAGTTATAGGAATCAAAATAGCTGTCGTTCCCCGATCTAGAGAACGATGTGTTCATATGCCCAATATAATTGTTAGAAATTTGTCTTATTGAAGGACATTCTCTAACATGGTGATAAGGGTCATGGCAAAATGGACATGGTCCGTGGGGTATCGGAAAGCATCCCCACATGTGTGAATCAAAAATAAAATAACAAAAATTAAAATAAAAAAGAAAAATAAAGACAATTTAAAAATAAAACTTACTAATATTCAAAGTTGAATGACCCTACATAAAAAGAAAAAAATCAGATCTGTCATTAAAACAGTTTCTGTGCTACTATCTGGATGTGCGATCGATCGCACCTGCTAGTGCACTCGATTGCACTGGTGAGCTCGATCGCCCTGGAATGGGTGCTCGAGCACACCTCCAGAGGCAAGACATGAACTGCGAAAAACTAGAAAATAGAAAACTAAATTAAAACAAAATTAACTAAGGGAAAAAAAATTCCAAACAAAATCAAACAATCCCCGGCAACGGTGCCAAAAACTTGTTGTATCAAATACTACCTAAATTAATAGATAATATTTAGTACGTTTTACTCGCAAGTGCACAAGATCAAACGATAGTAAAGTGCAACAAGTACGAGATCGATCCCACAAGGATTGTTGATTTTATTTTATAATTGATAAAAATATCAAATTGTCACTAAATTGATATTGTGAAAAAGAAATAAAAGATACAAAGATAAATGAAAAGGTAAAGGCAGGGCTTTGATATCCACCACTAAGCATACTTAGATAATATAACAATATGCCAATAATCCAATCATATTATGAATACTTAATGTTTGCCAACCTAAGGGTATGGGTGTCTACTCCTTAAGCTATTGATTTCCCTAAGCAACGAATTAGGCATGGGTGTCTACTCTAATTCTTTTCTTTCTTAAAGGATTTAGTATGGGTGATAAGTGCTAAAATATTCATATTTTCAGCCCTTAACTTGCATATTTTAATCCCTTGGTTTTAGTTAATTAGGCCATTTTAATTGATTTTTGTGTTTTTCATACTTTTATAGGCTTTTGGAAGAAAATGAAGTAAAACTAGGTGATTTGGGCTCAAGAGAGAAGAAGAAGACAATTGGAGCTCCTTGGTACTGCGATCAATCGCAGGGTACCTGCGATCGAGCACAATACCCGAGAGGACACAGCATCAATCAGGCCAGGAGCGATCGAGCGCATGCTAGAAGAAGGATCAATTGCAGACTTGTGATCGAGCGCACACGGGCTGCGATTGAGCGCACCCGTGCGCAGGAGACTTATCAAGTGGTGGCTGGATTGACATTCTTTCCATATTAGGGTTTTCCAACTCCAAATTGTAATAGGTCACAAAACCCTACGAAATCCCTAGGTTTACTACTTTGTCTAGGACTTCTAAAGCCTACCAATAGACCCTTAAGCCTCTAGAATAGATATACTTTGTAAGGAGAGGAATAAGAGCTCTTCAAGTTCAAGTCTCGGGTTTATTCTTTTCCTCTCTTTTTTTTTTTATTGTATGAAGATGTTTAACATCAATTTTATGTGTAGCTAATTTAATTAGTAGAGCTTGATTGAAGCCCTAGTTATGTTTTGTTAATATTTCAATATTGGCGCCTTTGTGATGATCTTGTTGTGCTATTTATCTTGATTAATGCCTACTTGCATGAATTCCTCATATGTGTGTGCCTAATCAACATATGCATGTGGTACGGACTAGTTAGTTAAGTCAATTTGGATGGCCGAGTCCGGGGTTTATCATAAGCAACAAAAGAAATCCACACCGGGTTCTTGGGTTAATCAACATGGGGAACCGGGAGTATATGCCATGCCCTAGGCCTATGTGTTTGTCGATTTCCATGGAACATATGCCTTCCTAAGGAACAACTTAGTATAAATCATGTTAAATCCCTTAGGAATGAAAAGAGTTAGAGTATACGCCATGCCTAACTCGTTGCTTAGGAAAATTTATAGCCTTAGGAGTATACACCGTGCCCTAAGGTTGACAAAAATTAGATATGCATAACTTGATCAAAGCATTGGCATATTGTTATATTAGCCAAATATAACTAGTGGTGGATATCAAAGCCCTACCCTTTATTATCATCACTTCAACAATCAATCTTTGTTTTGCTTAAGGAATCTATTTTTAAACATAAATTCAGCAATCCTCGTGGGAATGATCATGTAATTGCATCATATACTACTATGTTGACCTTGTGCACTTGCAGGTAAAACATACAATTATTATCTATTAATTTAGGTAATATTTTGTACAAAAGTTTTTGGCGCCGTTGCCGGGGATTGCGGCGAATTTTGTTTAAAAATTATTTTCCTTTAGTTTTGTCATTTTAATTTTCAATTTTTAATTTAGTTGTTAGCAAAAAGCAAAAAGAATTTCTTGTTTTCTCTAACTTTTCTGTTTTCTGTTTCAGGTTGCGGATTGGCATTATGTGATTGCGATCAATCTTCAGCCAAGTGCGATCAAGCGTACTGCAATCGAAAGCACCAACCTGTGATCGAGCGCAGTTCCAGGGAGCATCCGGACCGGTAGTACTGAAGCTGCCTAAATGAAGAAGTAATCCAGTTCATACAAGGTCGTCGATCTCAAGCCTCAACTATTCTTCCACTCGATCCTGAAATTGAGCGGACAATTCAACATCGACCTAGAGACAAAGAAGAAGAAGAAATTGAGATGGAAGATTTGCAAGAAAATCCAATTGGGCCAAGACCATTAGAAGCAAATCCACCACGGATGAGGAGACCAATGAAGCAGGCATATGTGCCAACAAACCTCCATCAACCCACTTGCATAGCATATCAACCAGAGGTGGATGGCAGCTATTATATCTCCCCCCAAATCCTCAATGCATTGACTCACTTCAGAGGCACAACTACTGAGGATCCCAACTTGCATCTTAAGGAATTATTTGACTTATGCAAGTTGCAACATGTTCAAGG